>NC_048298.1:210432358-210443885 GCF_013100865.1 Trachemys scripta elegans | reverse complement strand
GCTGTGGAGCTGGTACCATCAGTGGGAAGTTGTTTTATTCTCACTACTTCTTAACCCAGAAAAAGGAGGATGGAGACCTATTCTAGACCTCAGACAATTCAACAAATTTGTAAGGGTCCAATGGTTCAGGATGGTCACTTTAGCAATAACAACACCAGCACTGGAACAGGGGGACTGATCCTTGGCCCTTTACCTCCAAGACACCTATTTTCATATAACCATACATCCCACTCACAGGAGGTTCCTCAGATTTACTCTGGGAACAGAACATTAGCAATACAAAGTTCTATCTTTTGGCCTTTTGACAGCACCATTGGTGTTTTCCAAAATGTTTGTGGTAATGATGGCACACCTCCGCAAGCAGGGAGATAACCCATCCAATCACAGATTCTCCTCAGTTACTGCACCATGGTGAGTAACCTTCTCTTCCCTTGTGTCTGTCTAGTGATGGATGCTAGAGATGGCTTCTGTCCTTGCTTATATCTTCCAAAGTTCAATTAACTTGTTTCAAGAGGCAGGGGGACCTCATGCTGTTCTTCTCATCCTGTGGGCCTCCCATCCCCCTGAATGATTTCTACATAAATGGGGCTTCCATTGTTTTTTATTCCACAGTGCTTAATTTACACAGGAGACACGTAGATAGCAGTAAGAAGAAGAACAGGAGTACTTGTGGCACCTTAGAGACTAACAGATTTATTAGAGCATAAGCTTTCGTGGACTACAGCCCACTTCTTCTATATGCATCCGAAGAAGTGGGCTGTAGTCCACGAAAGCTTATGCTCTAATAAATTTGTTAGTCTCTAAGGTGCCACAAGTACTCCTGTTCTTCTTCTTACTGCTATCTACGTGTCTCCTGTGTAAATTAAGCACTGTGGAATAAAAAACAATGGAAGCCCCATTTATGTAGAAATCATTCAGGGGGATGGGAGGCCCACAGGATGAGAAGAACAGCATGAGGTCCCCCTGCCTCTTGAAACAAGTTAATTGAACTTTGGAAGATATAAGCAAGGACAGAAGCCATCTCTAGCATCCATCACTAGACAGACACAAGGGAAGAGAAGGTTACTCACCATGGTGCAGTAACTGAGGAGAATCTGTGATTGGATGGGTTATCTCCCTGCTTGCGGAGGTGTGCCATCATTACCACAAACATTTTGGAAAACACCAATGGTGCTGTCAAAAGGCCAAAAGATAGAACTTTGTATTGCTAATGTTCTGTTCCCAGAGTAAATCTGAGGAACCTCCTGTGAGTGGGATGTATGGTTATATGAAAATAGGTGTCTTGGAGGTAAAGGGCCAAGGATCAGTCCCCCTGTTCCAGTGCTGGTGTTGTTATTGCTAAAGTGACCATCCTGAACCATTGGACCCTTACAAATTTGTTGAATTGTCTGAGGTCTAGAATAGGTCTCCATCCTCCTTTTTCTGGGTTAAGAAGTAGTGAGAATAAAACAACTTCCCACTGATGGTACCAGCTCCACAGCACCCAGATTTAGGAGGTGGTTTACTTCTTACCATAAAAGATGTTTGTGAGAGGGGTTCTTGAAGGGGAGGGAGTGGGGGGGAGGGAGGGAAGAAGGAGAGGGGGGGATGGAGGTGAATCAAATAGCCTGTGTGGATTATTTCTAGAACCCATTTGTTTGTGGTGATGGATTTCCGCGCCGAATAGAAAGGAGTCAAACAATGTCCAAAATGGAGATGGTTAGTGATGGTGTCAGCACTGAGGAATGGGGGAGGTCTCTCAGGCCCTTGATTAAACCCTCAAAATTGTTGTTTTGCAGAGGATTGCTGGGACACCAATGGTTGAGCTGGAGGTGGTCGATACTTTGGAAGTCTCTGTCTGAGCTTTTGTGTGTCATATTGCCTCTGTTGTTGGGTGTATGGGGCAGACCTTGTACGCTGGGTGGGATAGTATTTACCCTGTTTTTTACTTGATACAGGTGTGTATATCCCAAGGGGATGAAGGGTCACCTAAGTGTACTTCAAGGTGTGGAGGGACTTGTCAGTCTTTGCTGCAGACAGCTTCTGGCCATCAAAAGGGAGGTCTTCCATGGTGGGAACTGGACAGGTTGAAGCCATGAAGCTCAGCACATAACCATGGTATTGGCTGTGGAGAGTGCTGCCATGTCTGCTGCATGTAAAGACGCTGTAAGGAAGTCCTGGCTAGGAGATGGCCCTCCGGGATGATGGCTTTAAATTGGTCTCTTTTGTCCTATGGTATGTAGTCAATAAAGTCCATCAGTTTGGAATAATTTGTGTGATCATATTTCGCCATCAGTGCAGCATAATTGGCAATCCAAAATTGAAGAATGGCTGATGAATAGATCCAACTGTTTCCATTCTTTGTCATATGGGGTGGATCTGGGTTGGTGTTGTCTGCCTCGTTAATTGACGACATCAACCTCTAAGGAGTTTTATGCGGGGCAAGAAAATAAAAAGTCCATCCATCCCCTTTGAGGGGACATAATATTTTTTATCCACTCTCTTGCAAGTAGACAGTATTGTTGCCAGGGTCTGCCATATGTTTGTAGCCGGTTCCATAAGTGCCTCGTTTATTGGAAGTGCAATTTTCGATGGAGATGAAGTTTGGAGAATGTCGAGTAATGTATGTTGGAACTCTCAGACTTCCTCTAGAGGGATCTCTAGGCGATTCTTTTGAAGAGCTCCTGGAAATGTTTGAAATCATCTGCGGCTGTGGGTGGTGGGGGCATTATGGCCTCGTCTGGGGAAAAGGAGGAAATGTTGACTGGTGGTGTCGTTTCTTGTTTCAGGGCCTCCTCCTGTTCTTCAAAGCTTTCCTCAGGGTGCTCTGATGGTGCAGCCACTGAAAGTAGTGGGGGAGATCTAATCCTCTCCCTGTAGGAGCTTGGGGACCAGGGTACTGTTTCCTGTATGCCCCTCAGTAGGACCAACGCATGGGGAATGGCATAGGCATCCATGGGTGGCCATACCAGGTCTGGGTGTCAACCCTATGGTGAGATTTAGGCTGTACAGGTAGGCCTAATGCTGAAGTATGGATGGGAGACAAATGGTGTGATGAAAAAGCACCCTTCTCCTCACTGTCTTCTTCCTTGCTGGAAAATTAAGGGGCCAGAAGTGAGGTGGGTTGACATGGTACCGTGCATACCAGAGATACGTCAGTACCGAAGAGTGGTGATTATGGCGTCGCTGAGATAAATAAGGCTGATGCTCTTTTCCTTGCTTCCTTTTTGGAGGAGTGAGCCTTCCTCTGTGAGGAGGGTGAAAGTTGTCTTTCAGAAGGGGTCGTAGGAGACTGTTGTCAGGGGTGTCTACTGTCTGGGATCGAATGCTGATCACAGAGACTTCTCCATCTGGATAAGTTTAAGACCTAGGCCTCTGGCCTTCCTGGCCTGAGACTTTTAGTTGTTTCAGTGAGAGCACTTTTGTGGGACATGTGCCTCACCTAGACACTGGACGTACTGCGAGTGTCTGTCTGAGACCAGGATCGCCTCCTGGCAGGAAAGGATATGCTTGAAGTCCATCAAATTGTAGCAGTTCAGCCCTAAGGGTGAACACAAACTATTCTAAGGGGTATTCAAACTTGGAGGGAAAAGGAAGGAAAAAAATTTTTTGAATGAAAGAAATAGGGAGAAAGGGATAACTAAATCTAACTAGCAAACTAAAAGACTATTCTAATCCTAAAGATAAATATTGATTTTAACACTGCTGGGAGCTTCGTCTCAGCCCAAGGGTGGTTGAGAAGGAAATGGGGGGTGGGGAGTCTAGTCGCGCTGCGCTAGATAGGCGCCGATAACGGTGCGAGATGGGGAGAGTGAATGCGCAACTCAGATGAGCTTTTGTTGCTGAGATTCTCTGACTAAAGGCGCCAGGACACACATTCACCTGAAGTGGAGCACCCACAGGGACATTCCTTGAAGAAGAACAGTGCTTTTGCAAGCTGAGGAAGATGGGTCCTTCAACCAAGGAGGGGCTGAAGTCTCTAGAACTGAATATTGGTGGGAGACTTGCTTACATAAAGATCTTTCACCTAAGAAGACAAGGGAAGCGAGCACCTTATACTTCTGTGGAAAGTCCTGATGGAGGGAAAGTAAGCCATAGCTGGGAAGAAGGAAGATAGGTGAGAGAAACCATCACAAAGCCTGTGTCTTGCTAGGTTAAGTTTTAGACTTTTAGACGATTTTCACTTTTATTTGCTTGTAAACTTTTAAGAACATAGGAACAGCCGTACTGGGTTAGACCAAAGGTCCATCCAGCCCCAGTATCCTGTCTACTGACAGTGGCCAATGCCAGGTGCCCCAGAGGGAGTGAATCTAACAGGTAATGGTCAAGTGATCTCTCTCCTGCCGTCCATCACCACCCTCTGACAAACAGACGCTAGGGACACCATTCCTTACCCATCCTGGCTAATAGCCATTAATGGACTCAACCTCCATGAATTTGTCCAGTTCTCTTTTAAATGCTGTTATAGTGCTAGCCTTCACAACCGCCTCAGGCAAGGAGTTCCACAAGTTGACTGCGCGCTGTATGAAGAAGAACTTCCTTTTATTTGTTTTAAACCTGCTGCCCATTAATTTCATTTGGTGGCCCCTAGTTCTTACATTATGGGAACAAGTAAATAACTTTTCCTTATTCACTTTCTCCACACCACTCAAGATTTTATATACCTCTATCATATCCCCCCTTAGTCTCCTCTTTTCCAAGCTGAAAAGTCCTAGCCTCTTTAATCTCTCCTCATATGGGACCCGTTCCAAACCCCTAATCATTTTAGTTGCCCTTCTCTGAACCTTTTCTAATGCCAGTATATCCTTTTTGAGATGAGGAGACCACATCTGTACGCAGTATTCAAGATGTGGGCGTACCATGGATTTATATAAGGGCAATAAGATATTCTCCGTCTCATTCTCTTTTTAATAATTCCTAACATCCTGTTTGCTTTTTTGACTTTTTTCCTAACTTTATTCCTTCTTACTCAGCATTACTTAACCTATGCCCTATTGTTAATAAATTTATTTTATTTTACTATAAACCAACTCAGTGAGGTGTTTTAAGGGAAGGGTGTACTCACCCCAGTTAAGTTAATAAGTTGTGTCATGTTTTTGTGTCTTTAAAGGAACAAATGAACCATATTATTTCTCTGAACTGTCCAGGACAGTTCCGGACACTTCAGGGCACATGGTTTTGGGAAAATACAGGGTGTGTGTTGGGGTCACCCTGCAAGTAGTAACCAAAGCTGGTTGAAGCCAGTGTGGGGCTATGGCTGTAGACAGGCTGCTGGGGTCAGAACTGCTGAACCAGGGCTGTTTAGCACACAGACATTTTGGGTGTGACCTGCATGCTGGTAGTGTTGTGAGCGGCCCAGCTTGGGAGCTACAATAGCAAAGAATTGTGAGGCACCCAAGTTACAGGGAAGATGGTGACACAATCCCTCACTGGTCTGGATTGAATTCCCAAACCCTAATAAGGCCATCACGGTATTTGTCAGTAATAGGTCATGCAAACCCTAAACAGTATAAATAGTATTTTGGCAACAGCTACCTACCAAGATAGTAGCAGAGACTAAAAGAGTTCTAGGTTTTCTTTCTCTTCCCCTCCCTCTTTTCCTGCTTACTGCAACTCACCAGCTGTCTGTCTTCAGTTGCGATGCTTTCACCTACACAGCTACCTCTCCCCTACTTAGCAGACTGGCAGCAGAAGCAGGCATTTCTAACTCTTCCCCTCTCTCTTCCCTCCCGCCCCCCAGCCACTTGCCCACTTCTATAAGACACAGGCATTGGCAATACAACAAGCAGTGTCTTACTGGGCATTGTAACATGTTTTCTAATCATCTTGACTTCAATAGCAAGCAATTTTTTCTTTGGACTTTGTGAAGACATAACAAACAGTCCAAGGAAAGTGTTTCTCTCTGCCAATTCAGTAGACTCCCAGCCAAGAAGCCCTGGTGGATGGCCTTTCATCCCTGTTTAGAAGAAATTCTGATTAGCAGAAGATGCCATTTAAGTAGCAATGCTATTGTTGGGAGAACTGGAGAGTCCAGCATGTTCTTGGACAGGCACACATCTGAAGTGGTTGTATAAGTGCAAATGATTAGTAATTTGTATTACTTAAAACTTTGATTAATACATCCCTAAAATGTTTAAGCAATGTACTGGCATCTAACACGCTTTCTGTGAGGCAGTATGAGACCTTTCAGATGAAAATTTAAACAGAACATCTCTTTACCCACTACCAAATGAGTTCTTACAAAGGTGGTTATACAAGCATTTTTCTCAAGTGGGGTAATAGGGGGAGGTTGTTCACTGAGATAAAGTGATACGGTATATTGGACAATATTATGTGAAAATGGTAGACATTTGAATCCAAGCTATAGATTTTACTCTATCTAACATTATTATCCAAAAGCATTATTATATATGAGAGATGTTTAATTATTTTAATAGAGAGGGGGTATGTAGGTGATAACTCTTATGAGCAAGAAATCAAATGAAAAGAATGAAAAATGCAAGGAGAACATACTGGATGCAAAAATAAAACCAAGTTCAGAATCCAAGCAGTTTAATGGTGGTGTAACATGCTTTTTTGCAGGGAATCAGAATACTGGACAGAAACATAGCCGTTTGGCACTTCTCACACCATGTTCTCGCCTCCAACAGACTCATAGGGTGGCACTCACCAGCTCTGGGTGGGTTCATGTTCAAACCTCCTCTATGAAGAGTAGGGCTGCTAAAACCATGAAAGGTGGAACCTAAACAAATATAGAGGGCCTGATAGAATTTCCTCCTATAGGACAGGTAGCCTGGATCATATTATTCTGAGAAATGTAAATAGATAATTTATACGTGCATATTATCTAAATGAAATAAATTCCATAGCTCATGCCCATTACTTACTACAAATTTATTTATTTTTTACATTTGAAAATATAAAATTATGTGGTTTTCTTGTATTTATAAGAAACAGTGCAAAGGCCCCTAAGCCAAATAGCTAAAGCATTAACTGAAATGCATGCCTAGATTATTAGTGTTTGTATTGTGGTACCATGATCATTCTTATATCTGGTTCACAACTCTCACAACAACAGTTACAACTCTTGTGGGTAAATAGAACAAATGTTTTAAATTGTCACTATATACAAATGTGCTCAGGGCAGTCTCAGAAATAGGTGACAAACAGAACCCATGTATTGTATCAATACAGAAGGATTTGACATTTGTGAGAATGTTAAGAGTTCAAATTGTTGCATTGCAACAGAGTCCAAAGTAGGAGGCAATACCAATGCTCACCACTCTAGAACAGTGTTTCCAGGGTTCCCCAGGGAATGCTGCAAGTGCACCAACCTCGGAGGAAGTACAGCATTTGTTCCTCCTTTGAAGGGGGCCAGCATAACCCAGCCCCCTAGTAATCTCCTTCAGAGGGGCTGGTACTACTGTGGGTACTAGCTGGTAGCAGTCTTTGCACTCCTGGACCCAAGGACTCCAGCTACACTCAGACCTTGTGCAAGAACATAAGGAGGAAGGCGGCATTCTCTATCTATTATGAGATATTATGCATATAGCGTCTAATCCTGCTGTCCTTATTCAGGCAAATATAAGAATGGCCATACTGGGTCAAACCAATGGTCCATCTTGCCCAGCATCCTGTCTTCTGACAATGGCTAGTTCCAAATGCTTCAGAGGAAATGAACACAACAGGGTACTTTATCAAGTGATCCATCCCATCATCCAGTCGCAGCTTCTGGCAGTTAGAGGTTTACGAATACCCACAGCATGGGGTTGTGTCCCTGACCATCTCGGCTAATAGCCATTGATGGACCTGTCCTCAATGAACTTATCTAATTCTTTTTTGAACCACATTATAGTTCTGATCTTCACAACATCCCATGGCAATGAGTTCCACAGGTTGACTCTGTGTTGTGTCCTGTTGTTTGTTTTAAACCTGTTGCCTATCAATTTCATTGGGTGACCCATGGTTCTCATGTTATGTGAAGGAGTAAATACTTCCTTATTCACTTTCTCCACACCATTTACGATTTTATAGACCTATCATATCCCCGCTTAGTCATCTCTTTTCCAAGCTGAAAAGTCCCAGTCTTTTTAGTCTCTCCTCATAAACGCTCATTGCAGATCATTAGAAGTTTTAGTTGAGTAGGTAACAAGTAAACACTGAGTAAGGACCTCAGGATTTGACTGTCAGCAGAGACCAAAAACAAATAGAAACCTGGATGTGAGAGAAACTGATCTTTTATACAATTTAATAATGAAACAAACACTTGGCTTGGCTACTAAATAATAACTACTGTTTTTTTAATGACAATTTTTTTTTAAATATTGCAGTTGCAAACTGGCCGCGTATTTATTTCTGTTACGACCACTAGGAGTGAAATCATGTCCCCACTGAAATCAATGGCAAAACTCCGATTGACTTCAGTGGGGCCAGGATTTCACTCCAAGAATATAGCTAGTAGCCTATTGCCTACTTTATCCATCACTCCCTCCTGTGGAGTTTTATCCCTTGATAAGACACCCATGCACTGTATTCCTGGGTCCCAGTCAGTGGTTCTATAGTGACAGTGTTCATATTTACAGTACTGTGTCTTGTGAACATCTTCACACTGTAACCACTGTAAATTATTTCACATACTTAACAAATTACCTATAAATATAGAATGTAGAATGCTTCAGAAGTTAATTGAAATAATCAACTTTAACTACATTCTAACAATAAAGTTAAAACAAAATATCAATTATTTTTCTATACAAAGGAATATTTTTAAATTTATATTACAAGAAATAAATATAAAAAATAGCATAAAAATGCTTAAAGGTGGATATTGTTTTGCTTATTTACAATGCTATAAAATCTGCAACTATAATCTTAAAAATGTTGTAGTAGACAATTTGAAACTAACTAACATTTTGAAAGATAATTTAGAATCTTGTTTAAGTGTAACTTCTAGTTACCTACATTTACAATACTATGTATTGTATTCAGATATACAAATTGTAGTTATACTGAGAAAATAAGAGTCTAAAAGCAAACCTTCCTTTAAGCCTGGGGGGGGGGTGGGGGGGGGAGAATGGAAAATCAAATTGGAAATTGTGCCAATTGTGATGTAGTACCTTGTCAAATAGTAGCAAAGACTTTTTAAACAATTATAACTCTCATTATCAACCCAGTACATGACTGCCTCAAGGCTCCAGTACCGTCTATAAAACAAGGATAAGTTTCTGGTCTTCTCACATTATGTAAAATAGTTAAAGTAAAAATCTGTGTTTTACACTGTAAAACAATGTGCTTTGAAAAAAAATCACATTTGCTTAATAAAATGTAGGCTTCCCCTCTTTGAAGTCCTTCTGAGTGAGACACGGGTTTTTTTGTGGTCTGCGTCATCCTTCTCATGAAATACGAGCTGCTTTCCTGAAAAGTCATGAAGACGCACATCACCGTTCTGTACGTTGAAGGAAACACCGTTCTTCTCACTGGAGACATTACCTGCAAAAATAAAAGCATGGTACAAGTCAGAAATGATTCATAGTGAAGTCACCAAAGACATGCATATTTCTTAAAAATTTCAGTGAGTATACTGAGAACATTCATATTTCATTCTTCTTTGCTCCCTGGAATGAGTTTTAAGTAAGGATTTTTCTGTAATTAATTTGTTATATAATAATTTTCACATGTGGCCTGAGGACAGAATTTGACCTAAACTGTATAGAGCATTACAGAGCGGGCCAAATCCTTCTCACCTTACTCAATTATCTCCCACTGATATCTTGTCCCCATATTAGTAAAACAATATGTGATATAATTTATATATTGATAGTGTCTAATTCCAAAGCACAAACAAAACAAAAGGGAACCAACTGACTTACACCAAAATGAAAAATATATGTGCTAAATTACGTAAGTGCAATGTAGCAGTATATAAAATACAGTATAACAAGAAAATTCAAATAATCAGAATACATCAATTGAGATTAACTACTAGGAACATGGAACCCAGAAAACAATAATTAAAACAATTTTGAATTAAAACTTTAATTTTTTATTTAATGTTTTTTTAAGAGTTTACCTGCTTTGCAAGACAGCTGGAGCACTGAGTTTTACCTCTTTTAAACATGTCTTGTTTGTGGAATTTGCTTTCTTTGAAGCATCTGAAATACAGGCCTTGCACAGTATGCATCCAAACCCATATATGGATAGAAAGTTTGAGTGTTTCTGGTGCCACCACAGCTATGAACAAGTATACTTGCGCTCACTGTGACTTATCAGCTCAGTGGAGCTTCGAGAAAACTTAAAGGGTTCCAGAATTCCTGAAATTCTAAAGAGATCCATACCCAAGGATTTAGGACTCTATCTCCATACATTGCATGCTAGATACTTCAGTTGTATTTTAACGCTTACTCTTTCTTTTGCATTTATTTTGTTTTTCTGATAACAAAATCCAACTCTGTAAACACTTCAAAGTAGAGTTTCTGCAGTCCTTTCTTGTAAAGTAGGCCAACTTGAAAGGGCTGTCAGAAGTGAGATATAGCATACATATGATTTCTAATATTTTATGTAGGCCTTTTAAGGACTGTATTATGTGTTGTATTCAAATGATTTTCAAAGTTCTAGGGTATTTTGCCACAGTTACTATAATTGATTTAATGAATATTAAGTCAAAAGAAAATAACGAATGCATTTTAAAACAAGTTTCCTCCATACATTGTTAGTGAGCCAGAGGAGATGACAAGATATGAAAACAGAACAAAAAGAGGATGTGGGTTGATTGTGATGAAAAATATGATGTTAAGGGAAACAAAAAATGAACAAATTTCCTTTGAGACAGAGTGTTTTGTGTTAAGCAAATATTCAGGAATGGGCTCACAAGCAGAAGTTCAGTGCAATTATTTATGGGGGGAACTGTATTCATTAAAGATAAAAAACATTACTATTAGTATGAGTATTGGCAAAACTTTAAAAAAAAAATAACACTTACGAATAACTTAATCTGAGGTCATAAATCCAGTGCATGAAAATATCCTTCTGACTAACAAAGGAAAAAGAAATTCACAGTTCTGTTTATTTAAGAAGACATCAGAGACTGGTTCAGTGGCCACAAGATGTGCTTCCATGTGAGGGACTGTGGTTTGATCCAGCCAAGACCAGAGCTAGATTAAGACCATCCAGGGGCAGAGGCACAACAGAACACAGGATTCCTCCATTGCTCTGCCCCAAAGAGGCAGGGGCAGCACAATAGGGTTGTATTCTAGTTACCAGGAGTGCCAGCATTGGGGGCTCAGTATTTAACCCAGCAGACAGGGTTTTTCCTGTTTGAGTGGCTGGGCTTGAACTGCTGTTCTCTTCACCTCCTACCACATGGTCTTCTGTTCGGGGAGGTTTTATGTGGAGTATGTCTCTCAGCAGGGCCGGCACCAGGCACCCAAGCACATGCTTGGGGCGGCACCTGATAAGGGGCAGCGGGGGGGACGCTCCAGCTGCGCAGCGCTGGGGGGGGGGCGGGCTCCGGTTGCGTGGGGCTTGGCGCGGGGGCGGCGCTGGAAGGGGG
>NC_048298.1:209987118-210078096 GCF_013100865.1 Trachemys scripta elegans | reverse complement strand
GCGCTGATTACACTGGCGCCTTACAGCGCTGCACTCGCTGCGCTCGGGGGGGGTGTTTTTTCACACCCCTGAGCGCAGCAAGTGCAGCGCTGTGAATTGCCAGTGTACCCAAGGCCACAGTGTCACAGCTAAATACAAGCTAGAACAAACTGTTTAGCATAAGTAGTTTACACATATTGTAAGAGACCATTTAAGGTGAAGTGGCCCATTAACACCTATGCAGTTATAGGACAAAACAGGGCAGAAACCCACAACTATACAGAAGAAAGCCAGGGATCATCACACTTACCTTCACAAATCCAGTAACCACCCTAAACACACCAAGAAATCTATCTACAGCCAGCCAATCAGATACCACAGAATATGCTCCAAGGAGAAAATCTGGGATACACACCTTAACATGCTTAAAATTGCCTTCACCAGAGAAGTAGATTGCATTATAGAAAGGGCCATTCAAATACCCTGAGAGAAACAGCTTCAATATGGAAAACAAAAATCCTCTGACCACACACTCCTATTTATCACTTGTCATCCCACATGGAGCTCATATGGAGTATCATTAAACAATTATAACCCATACTCGATGGGGACCACATCCTTAAAGAAATCTTTTCTGAATCCCTTCTCCTGGACTTCAAACAACCCCCCAACCTTGTCAAACTCATGATCAGAAGCAAGCTTCCCAAAGACCAGGACACATCAACTTAAAGTGGTACCAGACCCTGCCACAACAACAGATGCAAAACCTCCACTGCTACAATGATAAATACCCCTCACGACATCTGTAAGAGTCAAGGGTCCTACACATGATATACATATTGTTTATCTCATCCAGTGCACTAAATGCCCCAACAGCAGCTATGTGGGTGAAACCAGACAATCACTATGCTCTCAAATGAACTCACACTGAAAAATAAGACAAAAACACCATATAACCTGTGGGTGGACACTTTTCACAAAACAATCATTCCATAACCGACCTCTCAGACCCTGTCCTCAAAGGAAACCTGCACAACACCTTCAAAAGACGAGCTTGGGAGCTTAAATTCATAATTTTGCTAGACATTAAAGTCATAGCCTTAATAGAGACACTGGATTTATGGTTTATTACAACAATCTGTCACGTACTAAACACACTTTTTTGTCCTATGACTCACTAAAAAGAAGTGAAAGATTTCCAGCCTATTTTTTATTCTGCAACTTGGGGAAAAGAAAAAGGGAAAAGCAATTGATCCTCATGATAAAATTTCTTACACTGCTACACTATACAGGATACCAAATATTACATTATTACCTCTTTTGATCCCACCAAGTGAGTGTCAGTGTAAGCTCTCTAGTGTAGATATGGCCTGAGTTAGTTTCCCAGACTTGAAGAAGAGCTCTGTGTAAGCTCAGAAGCTGGTCTCTCTCACCAACAGAAGTTGGTCCAATAAAAGGTGTTACCGCACCCACCTCGTTTCTCTAACATCCTAGGACCGACATGGCTACAACAACACTGTATGTAGGCATAGCTATCACTTTCCATAATAAGACCCTATTTTCAGTTGCTTATAACTTTGCCGAACGAATGCTTTAGGCTGAAATTTTCCATGCTGGTTGTCTGCCTCAGACCGACCCCCTCTATCTCCTCTCCCGCACTTTCCTTCCCTCAAAGTCTCATTACAAATAATTCAGTTACTTCTGAGAATGAGGTTAGGGAAAAATATATTTTGTCCATGTTAAAAAAAATTTATGCCAGTTTTAGTGAGTAGGTCTAACCACTCCATGCTTTGGAGCAGGAACTTGAAATTTGGCAGAGGGGTCACGCTGGTGTCAAGATGTGACTTTTGCTGTCCCGCTTGAATTTGGCCAAGTTAAAATTGCTGTTCTCACATCCTCAGTACAGGCCACTTAAAGCATGCCAGTTTGACAGCTAAATTCTTCAAAGATTCCATCAGAACCTTGCATGCTTCAGTCAAGGGCTAAGGTTCCCTGCCATTGCACCTCCCACCTGATGGGTGCCACCAGTCGGCCTCTCAGTGCTCTCCCTGCTGACACGCTGGCAATGTGGAAGAAGCATCCTGACTCCAATGCACAAACTCCAATGTCATAGGCACATAACTCCAATCGAGTTTCAAAGGAAGCTGGGCATCCAACTTCCGTAAACCCCGTGAGAATCCTAGTTTACATCCTAATCTCTAAAAAAGGGAGTGAAAGTATTACACTTCCTAGTCTAAGGGCCCAATCCTTCAGTTCTTAATCAAATGAAACTCCCAAAGTAGTTATAGGGCCTAATTCAGATCTGCTGTAAATGGTACAATTCCATAAAAGTCAATAGAATTCATACTGGGTTGGAGCTGGATCACAAATTTCATCTGTAGTTTTCCAGCATCATCCAGGGATTCCCACCCAGATATCCCTCTCAAACGTTCCATCCCATGGCTTTTAAATGTCATAGAAAACAAAGTAGCCTCTTGACTGACACAGCTAACTTAGGGTACGTCTACACTGCAACTGGTGGTGTAATTTCTGGCTCAGGGAGACATACCTGCACTAGCTCAATCACAGCAATTGCACTAAAAACAGAAATGAAGCTGTGGTGGCACGAGCAGTGGAGTGGGCTATCCAGCCTCATACAATCCCATCTGGAACCTAGGCATGTACTTGGGGCCGGTAGCATCTCCCACCATAGCTACACTTCTATTTTTAGCACGCTAGCTCTCATCAAGCTAGTGCCGGTATGTCTACCCAAGCTGGAAATTATACCTTCCTGCTCCAGTGTAGCGATATACCCTTACAAGCAGTATGAAAGGTCAAGGTACAAAAGAGTTGTCCTTACTGTCACCAAGCTAATTGCACCATTATCCCTTCTTGGGGTCTCACGAAGTGCACCCCCACAGATATCAGGCCTCAGGCCCTCACCTCTCTTGGGGGGAATTTCTGCAATTTACCCACACTTAGACCAGGACCCAGGTTACATCACCCTAGGTGCCAGCCATGACTTCACCAGATTCACTCGGGTCTTGGACCCTTCTATTCCCTTCTCCTGAGGAGCTGTGTCTGGTAGTTACTGCACAGGGATCACGAGTCCTTCTCAAACAGCACTGTTTAACATTAAAAGAAGGAATACAGTATTCAGAGACGTGCGTTAGAATTAACACTTAGAGAGGCCTAACCACAAGAATCTAACAGCCCTTTTAGTGGTTTCTAGTCTAGATGGCTAGGTCCTGCTTAGCCAGAGCTCAGGTTCAGCTCCTACCTCTCTCCCAGTCTATGTGTCAGCCTCATGACATGCTGACCACTTCCCCCCACTTCTTCTGACAGAGCGCTCTTTAACCAGTCAGGGTTTTTTGATCTTTAGGGTCCCAGCCCTGTCAAAACAAGCCCTGTAAACTTTGCTGGTGCCTGGAATTAACATATACCAAACCCCAGTTCCAGTCTGCCTTAACCCTGAGGCCTGATCTACACTACAAAGTTAGGTCAACAAAAGTTGCCTTGAATCTATTTGTGCATTTGTCTCCGGCCGACATAAGCACCCTGGTACAACGACACAATAAAATCACCTCCCCGAATGGCTCAGACTAGAGCCATGGTCAATCTATTGAGGTCGTCCCAGTGTGAATGTAGACACTGCATGACCTGTGTCCACCCTAACAGTCTTCCAACAGCTGTCCCACAATGCCCCATTCTCTGCAACAGTGACCACTGTGGTCACAATTGTAAACTCCATTGCTTAGGAGTCACGGAGACTGGAAGCCGCCAACTTCTTTTAAGTACCTGAATGATTTTGAAATGCCTTTTCCTGATCGCCCACCTTGGTGAGCATACCTAACAGCTCTCCTTTGTTGTGTCTAAGCCAGTTCTGCCAGGCAAGTATGGATGAGCCTGATGACGTGGAAGGGACCTCGGATAAGCCTGTGTGTGCATTTTTCCTTACAATGTTTAAATTGAAAAGGTTATCGCCCAGCCCACTTCCAAGTTAACAAGACACCGGTATTGACGTCTTAGTGTTTTACTCGTATGAGAAGAGGTAGTGGTTCAACCAATAGAGAGGGTTGGCATGTGCTTTTCATTCCCGTTGGTTTAGGCAAGGGAGCATGTGGAGCATTTTGCTTATAAACATACGGATGTCCCTTGTATCTTCATGAGATATCTCAAAGGTTTCTAGGGATGCCTGTCCTATTTCTTCCTCCATGGTAGGACATATTCCCACACCACTCTGTGACTTCAGCTGGCACGACTGCAGTAAACAGGTTGGCAGCATACAGGCATAGGCAGCTTCAGGATGCCAGAACCAGCTGTGCCTTTGTGATCCTCAGGTGTGAGATATCAGCTAAAATCACCACTACCTGTGGAAAATAGTGCCAGTATTCAGTGCCATTTTCCTATACTTGTACCCATGGAATAGGGAATGAAATTTTACTGTTTTGTGCCATCAAAAATCCTTTCTCCCGAGCGCCGCCCCCTCCCCCCGGCTGGGGTTGGAGATCGGTGCTGTGCACAGGTGCTCGAAAGACAAAGTATCAATGAGCATGTCTTATTAAAAGGGTTTATGAGAATAAGGACGAGAATTTTGAAACTTCTCTTTCCAATGGGACTGTAAATTCAACGATACACCCGTCTGTTTTTATCCCCCATTGGCCCGGGACAGCGAACTGCGGCGAGTGGGGACCGCGATCGGCCGAACCTGCCGCATCAGCAGGTAAATAAACTGGCTCGGCCCGCCAGGGTGCTTACCCTGGCGAGCCACGTGCCAAACGTTGCCGACCCCTGTTCTATGCTATACCTATCCAAGAGTTCACAACAAAAAATTTTAGTCTCAACGGCTAGAGGTCTGGCACTTTTCACAAATATAAAACCTGTCTTAGATATTGGCTTGCCAACTATCAGAGTGGATTTGATTTAAATCATGATTTAAATCACTAGTCAGGAAGACTCGATTTAATCATGGATTTCTACATAAAAGTGCATTCTTGTTGGTTGTTATAACCTTAATACATATTCTTCACAGCTCAGAGATAGATGTAGGTTTCATTTTAGAAGGTACACACTATACATTTTTAAGTGATTTATTTTGAAAATGTTTCAGATTAGTTTTACAGCTATATCAGAAAATGAATTATTGTTTATTTCATTTACCAAAGATAATTGAAGCAGATATTTATGAAGTCATTAGGAGATGAACCATCTCCAATTCAACAGGTTAATCATTAATATTTGGAGGATTTTCTTACCTGGCTGTATTAGGAGGAGATCACCACCAGACAGACATTTAAATTGTTTTATTTAACTAAAACAACAACGTTATGTGTTCTGGATATTTTTCTTCAACAGCAAACATATAATATTTTAACAAAACAAGTATATGAATTTTTGAATTTAGTTAAACATTCACGTTTTTAAAAATCAGGTTTGTTTCTGTTAAAATTGTTTTTAACTAAAATAGTTAAATGAAATATTTAAAAAACAATTAAATCGACTATGTCAGCCAGGTCAACATGAGAAACTTAAAATATTGGCTTCTGCAACTAACTCAATCATCTTCACCTTCATTTTCCTGTTTGTTCAAAGTCTGGAAAAGAAAAACAAGCTTTCCTGCTTTTTCAGGTCCCAAACGATTTCTCAATTTGGAATGAATTAGTCCAAAGGAAGAAAATATTCTTTCTACACCAGCAGAAGAAGCTACTGCTGTTAAAAGTGAGATTATCACTTCAACAGTCTCTGAATCCAAGTGCTTAAGTGACTTCCACCAGTTCAGTGGTGTGACTTTCTTTAAATCATCAGCAAACATCTATTTCTTGAATGGTTCACCCTTAGCTCTGAAGTTTATTATAGTTGGCATTATGGAGGGATGATTGCTGGATATCCATGTCATAACCAACTCCTCTTCTTCAGCAGTTAAGGTTTGAGCCTGGTACCAAGTATTGAGAATATTTGCAAGAAAATGAACTGGAGATAGAGCTTGTCCCATTCATTTTTTAATGCTTGTAATTTAACTCTGTCATTGCATATTTCTCATTTTTAAGATCTGACTCAGTTCCTTCCAAATTTCAACAGCGGCAGCAATAAAACAGCTATTTCCCTGCATTTTGTTCAAGGCTACAGAAATAGGGGCTTCAGGTTACTCAGCAGGTGTTCAACATTTCTCTTAAGCCCAATGTTGAGAACTTTGGCTGTGACAGTGCCATCTATTTTTTTCACAATTTTGTTCATAAACTGTCATCAGATTAGGCCAGTTCTTGATATAGTTCTCAAAACAGTCCACTACTGAGTTCCATCGCACGTCTTGTAGGAGAGTTAGCATGGTTCCTCCCACTTTTTTCAGAGCAGCTGCTGCAAAGTGGTTGTTAATGGAAGTATTTTGCAATTTCAACAACATTAGCCTTTATTTCTGGAACACTAAAGTTTTTGGCTAGGAGGTGCATCAAATGATCACTGCAACCGTATGTTATTAGCTTGGGACTCTCTTCACTCTCTTCTCAATAATTTCTTCTCATCTTGGATACATTTGTGGCATTGTCTGTGACCAAGCTCTGTATCAGACATTTGAATCCTCCCCCGTCCGTCCCCCCCCAGTTTGTCATAGCTTTTACTGCTACTTCTTGTAAGTATTCTGCTGTGTGTGCATTTCCTGATGTATCAATTGTTTCTGTAAGGAAGACATTCCCTTCTTCTGTTGTCACACAAGGACATTCAAGAGGATCATTGTGGACATTGCGCTCCACCCATTAAGACTAAGATTAACAATTTTACCCTCTAGACTTTTTGCACACTGCTCAATTTCTCTTTCATACACTTTATCCAGCAATTTGTCTGTGACATCTGCTCTGTTGGGTGGACTGTATCCTGGTCTTAATGACTGAATCATGTTAAAGAAGTATGGGTTCTCAATCATACAGAAAGGAGAGTTTGATGCATAAACAAACCGGGCAATTTTTTCATCAATTACCTATTTTTGTAATCTGCTGGTTCTTATCACAAATTTATCTATGGTTGTTTCTGGATGATGGAGATTTTTTTCTCTTTTTGCTACAGGTGATATACTGTGGCTATGTGACATACATGATGTGACTGAAACACTATCATTGGCAGATAACTCTGAGACTATAGAAAATGATGGTGATCTTGAAGGTGGATAGTTTTCAGAATCCTGTATGTTGACGATGGATTCTCCTAAACAAAATAAGTCAATGAAGTTATTTAATTATTATTCCCATACGGCTCATTCACTATTACTCATTGCATTCACTGACACTCAGTACTACTTTAAAGGTGAAATTGTAAAAGGAAGATCTGCCTATTTCAGCTATTTATTTTTTTATCACAACTGCATCTAAAATGATACTTGTGACATTGCACTCCATATGATTTTATGAAAATATGCTAATGAGTGTGAATATAATATAACTGGAATATGCTACATGCAAAAGGTCTCTTGTAAGGTACCATCACAAAGCTTATATTCTACGGAGTGTAGTCATCCTATTTGTGTAACTGTATCATTCTTGTATCTGAAACTAGAAACATGAAATATAACTCTGAGGTCTTATTGTAATTATGCGAAGTGTGGGCCATTAATGGTGGTTTGGAATCTTGATGGCTCTCATCAACTAGGACAATTGGTTGTAAATGGTTCTGTTTACTTGCAAGCCTTCCTATGAGTCAGGCCAGGAAGAATGAAGGCATGGGGTCTCACAGGACATGTGACCATGTCACCTGGTACTGGAATCCATCTTTAACCTGGTGCTTTTCCATTTAGAAGGAGGGGTGGGGACCCAGAGAGACAAAAGATTCCTGCCTTGTGCCAAAGCTATATAAAGGGGTGGAACAGAACAAAGGAGGTTCCAGTCATGAGAAATCCCCTAGTTACCATCTGAGCTGGAGCGAACAAGAACTGTACTGGGGAAAGGATTGAGCCCAGACTAGGAAGGAGTCCAGTCTGTGAAAGAAGCTTATTGGAACATCCCTGAGGGTGAGATTTTATATGTAATCAGTTTCTTAATGTATTAGGCTTAGACTTGCGTGTTTTGTTTTATTTTGCTTGGTAACTTACTTTGTTCTGTCTGTTATTACTTGGAACCACTTGAATCCTACTTTTTATACTTAATAATTAACCCAGAGTAAGTAATTAATACCTGGGGGAGCAAACAGCTGTGCATCTCTCTCTATCGGTGTTATAGAGGATGGACAATTTATGAATTTACCCTGTATAAGCTTTATACAGAGTAAAAGGATTCATTTGGTGTTTGGGTCCCATTGGAAGCTGGGTGTCTGGGTGCTGGAGACAGGAGCACTTTTTAAGCTGTTTTCAGTTAAATTTGCAGCTTTGGGGCATGTGGTTCAGACCCTGGGTCTGTGTTGGAACAGATTGGCCTGTCTGGCTCAACAAGGCAGGGTTCTGGAGGCTCAAACTGGCAGGGAAAATGGGCTCAGAGGTATTCTCAGTACATCAGGTGACAGTCCCAAGGGGGTTTCTGTGATCAAACCCATCACAATAGTACCATAGAGTAACAACTATATTTTTTGCTCAAACATGAGAATTCAAGAATAGTCCAGAAGGAAGACAGGCAGTCCTTAAGAAAGAAGTATGAAATAAAAAAGTTTACCAACCTGAAGATCCTGCATTTTCAGACATGTTCCTTTCATCATCTTCTCAGGAGGAAGCTGCATTGAAGGAACACTTCTCATGATGTTGTTTCATTCGGGTAACCAGGCCTTGCATTTCTTTGTTGCACTGTTTGCATTTTGCACGCATGCCTGTCTTACCCACATGTAGAGGAACTTCATTAAAATATTCCCAAACTGGGTCTCTTTTACAGCTCCCATTATAGGTTTTCCCTTCTAGTGAGAGAATGGTAGTGTGACAAAGTTCCTCCTCTATCTTGGTGGGTCCTGCGCTTATTGGCAGATTTGCTCGCTTCACAGATTCACCCTGTGGGTCGGGAAACAGTCCAGAGACCTTCCCCTCTGGTAGAAGCTACAGTCCAGGTCAATTCCTCCTGTGTTTGATCAGGAGTTGGGAGGTTTGGAGGGAACCCGGGCCCGCCCTCTACTCCGGGTTCCAGCCCAGGGCCCTGTGGACTGCAGCTGTCTAGAGTGCCTCCTGGTACAGTTGCACGACAGCTACAACTCCCTGGACTACTTCCCCATGGCCTCCTCCCATCACCTTCTTTGTCCTTACCACCAGACCTTCCTCCTGATATCTGATAACACTTGTACTTCTCAGTCTTCCAGCAGTACGCCTACTCACTCTCAGCTTCTTGCACACCTCTTGCTCCCAGTTCCTCACACGCACTTCCTCTCCTCTGGCTCCCTGGCTTCCCCTGGCCTGAGTGGAGTGAGCCCTTTTATAGCATCAGAGGGGCCTTAATTAGAGTCAGGTGCTTAACTGCCTCACCTGACTCTTAGCAGGTTAATTGGAGTCAGGTATTCTCATTAGCCTGGAGCAGCCTCTGCTCTGGTCACTCAGGGAACAGAAAACTGCTTATCCAGTGGCCAGTATATCTCCCTTCTACTACTCTGCTGTTCCCAACTGGTCTGGGTCTATCACATACGGTAGATCTCAAATCAATGAAGGCTATACTCAGAAAGACCTCAAGACTTCTGAAACATGCTGCTCAAACAGTTTCACTTTTGTTTCTACTGCCTGTCCCTCCCATCTCACATTTATCTCCAGACTTCTTCTCCTTGTCCAGATCTAGTCTACCCCCACCAATCTTCTATTCACTGAACTTTTTTAAACTTTGCATTTTTAGAGAGAAGTAAGGAATTGACTCTGTGTACACAAATTTGCAGAGGGACAATTGGGTTGAGGTCTGTTATTTCTCACCTCTATATATTATTTATTTATTTTAAAACATTTTTGCTGTTAACAAGCATGTTATCTCTGGAAACACAAATCCAGTTTGAAAACTGCAAAACTAAGCATCTCTGATGCTATCTTCTAGACTAAGCACTTAGTCCCACTGGGTAAATAGAAAGATTAATATAAATAATCTATAGAGAAGCCCCTAGAACCGCATAAGATTGGGACCCTAATCTAAGAACTATTGGAACTCATTTACAAAACTTTTCGTAAACATTACCTGAATACATTGTCTCATACTATAGAATTAGAATTTATAACCCTCTTTTCCATGATGAGATATCTTTGAGCTATAATGTATCTTAATTAAAACTATCTTTAGATAGGTTTTTCCTCAAAAAGCATTTTATCAAAAATATCTGATTTAAATTAAAAAAAATCTAATTTTTTTATTTTTATTTTTTTCCACCTGCCAGCTACTGATAAATTATTCTGGACCTTGTATCCAACGGCTATGCCTACTTCATTATCCTGAAAATGTCTTTGGTGAAATCCTGAATCCATTTAAACTAATAGGAGTTTTGCCCTGGACTTCATCAGAGCTAGGATATCACCTCTTGAACTTATCAGCTATTAAAAAAAGGAATATAGTAATAGTTTTTTTTAGGACCTATTTTCAGACGTGCTAGGGTACTCAAATTCCCATTAAAGTAAAAGGGAACCAAGGGTCCTTAACACCTTGAAAATTAGGGCCCCTTATTTTCAAGGTGGTTTGGGACAAATCCAAGAATGCGCTGAAAGAAAAAAGCTCTTCCTAATATCCTGCCTAAACCATTCCTTCCTACCTTCCATCATGATTATGCCCAGTTTAGTATTCATGAAAGTTCACAGATTTAGCAACCATAGTCCTCCATCTACAGAACAGGTTTCACCACTGGCAATAGGCTTCCCTGTCATGCACATAACCAACACACCAGAATCCTATTTTTAAAAAGACCAAAAGTAGTCCAGCCTCCATGCTTGTTCAATCCTTGCCTAGAGCTTCCTGAATACTACAAAAGTAGCATCCACAAATTCTAATGGATATTTAATTCAACCACATTCGTGACCATTTTTGTTATTCACGAACATCTGCGCAAACGAGCATTAGGGGAGTAGCTCTTCTTTCATGCAGGCAAACAGGAAGAGTCATCCACTTTTTATCATCTGTTATTCTTTGGTTGAAGACATTTGAGTCATCCAACAGTGAGCACAGGCAGCATATGGTTTAGCTGGCTAATCACCCACTGCAGTTAATGAACTAATAAAATAAAAAAGTTAATAAAATAGTTGAATTGAATAGTCAACAAGCGATCTATAGGTTCAAAAGGTGTTCATCCAAACTATCAAACAAATACTTAGCAACAATGAATGTATAGTCAGAAGCCAGGATCTCTAAAATGATTCATGAACAAATAACTACATTTGTTAGATAACTTGCCTCCTACTGACGTACTGCATGTACTACATTGCTATACATTTTTGGCATATGGACATGGCATTACAAATGGATGCCTAGACCACAACTGCTGATGTTCTGCTTTTCCTGTCCTTTGAATACATATAACCTTATTTCCTAAATTCTTTTTGCAGTAAGAACCTATTAATTCTGCTGAATCTGTCTCCTGTCTTTACAGGGATTAGCTCATAGGCACAACAGAAGTAAATTGGAAACAAACATTGCACACTTGCCAACTACAGTAGTAGATGTGCCAAGGGTCACGTAAGAATATTTCCATTGCCGTGTTAACAAGGGCTGGGTGAACTCATTTGAACGGAACCAAATCTGAACCGACCCTGAACATTTCTTGCCATTTGAAAAAGGTTCACTTTATTTATTTAATTTTCCCAATGCTATGCACTTCCTATGCTGGGTCATCGCTTGTAGTGGAAAATGGTGAAGTACCTTGAAAAAGGCTGTTCATGGGGTATTTTTGACTAAAATGTACTTAAAGTTATATGAAAAAGGC
Source organism: Trachemys scripta elegans (assembly GCF_013100865.1). Classification (NCBI taxonomy): domain Eukaryota; kingdom Metazoa; phylum Chordata; order Testudines; family Emydidae; genus Trachemys; species Trachemys scripta. The sequence continues at coordinate 210,066,303 of NC_048298.1, read as the reverse complement.
TGTTTTCCCCTCCATCCCCGCAGTAATACATCCAGATGTATTTCTAGATAATTATCCAGACCAAACCTCTTCATGGTCACTCATCACTGAATGTTGAATACCTTGGCTGGGTAGCAACAGAAGCCAGCCAAGGCTGCACATTTCCTTCAGGTCAGACACTGGCCATCCTGATTTAAGAAAAATATTTGAAAAAAAATATAGTAAGGTTGATCATATTTTCCACCCACTGAAATGCAAATTGATAACATGAAAGTGAACACAATACGATATTGCAAGAAAAGACTGCAAAATATTTCCAAATTTTGAATTTTTCACTAGAAAATTAGATATTTATTTTTATTTAATATGAATTCTTTCAATTTTTTTTTCAAACGCATTGAAACAAAAACCCCATATTCATACAGTCAAACATAAAATGACCTACTTCTTCAGGCTTCTGTTCTTAACAGAGACAGAATTAAGCAGCACAAACCCAGTACAACCAACCCCTTTCCTTCCCACCAAATTACAATTCTCTCTATAAATTAAAATCAAAGGTGTGATGCTGTAACAGATTGCCTGCTCAGGCTAGACCAATAGGGCAATTCACTGATGTGTGTATATCAAAGAAATGCTAAAAAGGTCATAGGTGTTCAAGTCAATTCACTTGTTAGAATAGAACAAATGGGGATGTTATCACATTACATTTACAAAGCATATGCCCCGGTAATTACATTTGCTTTAAATTCATGAAAATTAATTAAATGTTAATGACATTGTCTTCACTTACCTATAAACCAGTTGATTGCTACCCCATTACATTATGTATTTCTTTGTACTTAGTTAACCCTAGATCAAACGGATGTATTAGCGTTTAGATGTGAGTTTACTTAATATGTAAAACCCAATACTTAATGAAAGATTGTCTGAATAGCTGTATCTAAATGCATTATCTCTAAATTGCCCATTAAACAGGATTGGAGCCTCAGAACTGTAAATGATGAAACATTGACCTCAAAGCATGGGTCTTTGCATTCAACAATGGGAAATCCACAAACTTTGTCTGCAGGTAGTCAACAAAGCAAGAGCCCTTGATGTGCTGAGAACACTTGCCAGACTGTTTTCAGCTATAAGAAGGAACCCTGGGAGTGACTCTGCAGGTATGTCTACACTACAGGATTAATCCGAATTTAATTAATTCGAATTTTGGAAACAGATTGTATAAAGTCGAATGTATGCGGCCACACTAAGCACATTAATTCGGTGGTGTGCGTCCATTACCGGGGCTAGCGTCAATTTCGGGAGCACTGCACTGTGGGTAGCTATCCCATAGTTCCCGCAGTCTCCTCCACCCATTGGAATTCTGGGTTGAGATCCCAATGCCTGAGGGGGCCAAAAACATTGTCGCGGGTGGTTCTGGGTATATCCTCCCCCCTCTCCAGGGAAGCAACGGCAGACAACCGTTTCACGCCTTTTTCCTGGGTGAACAGTGCAGACGCCATACCACGGCAAGCATGGAGCCCGCTCAACTCAAGACAGCAGTCATGAACATTGTAAACACATCGTGCAGTTTATGCTGAACCAGATCCTGCAAAACCAGGCGGCGAGGAGTAGGCTACAGCAGAGTGGCGGCGAGAGTGATGAGGATATGGACATGGAATTCTATCAAACCACGGGATCTGGGGCTTTGGAGATCATGCTGTTAATGGGGCAGGTTATAGCCGTGGAACGCCGATTCTGGGCCCGGGAAACAAGCACAGACCGGTGGGACCGCATAGTGTTGCAGGTGTGGGACGATTCCCAGTGGCCGCATGCGTAAGGGCACTTTCTTGCAAGTTTGTGACTTGCTTTCCCCTGCCCTGAAGCACCAGAATACCAAGATGAGAGCAGCCCTCACAGTTGAGAAGCGAGTGGCAATAGCCCTATGGAAACTTTCAATGCCAGACAGCTACCAGTCAGTCAGGAATCAATTTGGAGTGGGCAAATCTACTGTGGGGGCTACTGTGATGCAAGTAGCCAAAGCAATCACTGAGGTGCTGCTATGAAAGGTAGTGACTCTGGGAAATGTGCAGGTCATAGTGGATGGCTTTGCTGCAATGGGATTCCCTAACTGTGGTGGGGCAATAGATGGAACCCATATCCCTATCTTGGCACCGGAGCACCAGGGTACCCAGTACATAAACCGCAAGGGGTACTTTTCAATGGTGCTGCAAGCACTTGTGTATCACAAGGGACGTTTCACCAACATCAACGTGGGCTGGCCGGGAAGGGTTCATGACGCTCGCATCTTCAGGAATACTAATCTGTTTAAACGGCTGCAGCAAGGGACTTACTTCCCGGACCAGAAAATAACCGTTGGGGATGTTGAAATGCCAATAGTTATTCTTGGGAACCCAGCCTACCCCTTAATGCCATGGCTCATGAAGCCATACACAGGCAGCTTGGACAGGAGTTAGGAGCTGTTCAACTACAGGCTGAGCAAGTGCGGAATGGTGGTAGAATGTGCATTTGGCTGTTTAAAAGGTCACTGGCGATCGTTCCTGACTCGCTCAGACCTCAGCCAAACCAATATCCCCATTGTTATTTCTGCTTGCTGTGTGCTCCACAATCTCTGTGAAAGTAAGGGGGAGACCTTTATGGCGGGGTGAGAGGCTGAGGCAAATCGCCTGGCTGCTGATTACGCGCAGCCAGACACCAGGGCAATTAGAAGAGCACACCAGGAAGCGCTGTGCATCAGAGAAGCTTTGAAAACCAGTTTCATGACTGGCCAGGCTACAGCGTGAAATTTCTGTTTGTTTCTCCATGAAAACCCGCCCCCTTTATTGACTCATTCTCTGTAAGGAACCCACCCTCTCCCTTCCCCCAGCTTGCTTTCAAAGGAAATAAAGTCACTATCGTTTAAAACTCATGTATTCTTTATTAATTGATTATAAAAAGAGGGAGAGAACCGACAAGGTAATCTGGGTGAGGTTTGGGAAGAGGATAGGAGGGAAGTAAAAGGCCACTGAAAAATTTCAATATAATGACAGCTTTTTGGTTGGGCTGTCCACTGGGGTGGAGTGGGAAGGTGTACGGAGCCTCCCCCCCCCCCCCCCCGCGTTCTTACACGTCTGGGTGAGGAGGATATGGAACATGGTGAGGGGGGAGGGAGGTTATACAGTGGCTGCAACGGCAGTCTGTTATCCTGCTGTCGTTCCTGAAGCTCCACCAGATGCCAGAGCATGTCCGTTTGATCACGCAGCAGCCCCAGCATTGCAGCCTGCCACCTGTCATCTCGAGCGTCCCTCATGACCTCACGTTCACTGGCATTTTTCCTAAATTTAGATACCGGGTCTTTCCACTCATTCAAATGAGCTCTTTCATTGCAGGTGCATTCCATTATTTCCGTGAACATCTCGTCTCGCATCCTCTTTCTCCACCGCCTTATCTGAGATAGCCTTCAGGACAGAGAAGGGAGGCTTTAAAATATTTGCAGCTGCTGGAGGAAGGGTTGAAAAAAAGGAGAGAAGTTTTTTAAATGATACATTTTACAGAACAATGCTTATACTCTTTCATGGTGAAAGACACTATTCACATTACATAGCACATGTGATTTCAGTACAAGGTCGCATTTTCCATCTTAATATTTAATGCCTGTGGCTTTGGTGTTAGAGATCACAGACGCAGGTCCGGGCAACAGAATTCAGCTTGCATGCGGCCATGGTAAGCCATTGTCTTTTGGCTTCTGTGCTCTCCTTTCCCACATACCAAGCAAAGCCCATTGACTGCTGCGGTTTTCCTGTTAACCTTCAGCAGCAGAAAACAAACTAAACCCCCCGCCATTCAATTATCTGGGATGATCGCTGTACCCCTCCCCCCACCGCGTGGCTGGTAACAGGGAAGATCCCTGCTAGCCAAACGCGAAAAGCTCAGAGCCAATTCCGCCCCCCCTTGCACTTGGCTAACTGCAGGGAAGGATTTCTTTTCAGCCACAGACTAACAGCCCAGTAGGAATGGCCACCTCTGTCCCCTTAATTAAATTCCCGTATTTCAACCAGGTTACCATGAGCGATATCACTCTCCTGAGGATTACACAGCGAGATAAAGAACGGATGTTGCTTGAATGCCAGCAAACACCGGGACCATACGCTGCCAGGCTTTGTCATGCAAAGATACCAGATTACTTGCTGCAAGCATGATGTGGTCAAGTGTCCTACCATGGAGGACGGAATAAGGCTGCACTGCCCAGAAACCTTGTGGTAAGGCTTTCGGAGTACCTCCAGGAAAGCTTCATGGAGATGTCCCTGGAGGATTTCCGCTCCATCCTCAGACACGCTACTTTTCCAGTAGCTATACTGGCCGCGAATGCATCCCAAGTCCTCAGGGCAAAGTAATCATTAAAAAACGCTTGCTTTTAAAACAAGTTTTATATTTTAAAAGGTAAACTCACCTGAGGTCCCTTCCATGGGGTCATGGTCTTGGATACTGGGTTGGGAGGGTACTTCAATCAGGCTTAGAAAAAGATCCTGGCTGTTGGGGAGAACGGAGTGCTGGGTGCTCTCCACAAGCTCGTCCTCCTCCTCCTCCTCCTCTTCCCCGTCCGCAGAATCCTCAGGTGTAGCTGATGAGATTACCCCCGCCTCGGAATCCACCGTCAGAGGTGGGTAGTGGTGGCGGCCCCCCCTAGAACTGCATGCAGCTCGGCGTAGAAGCGGCATGTCCGCGGCTCTGACCCGGAGCGACTGTTTGCCTCCTTTGTTTTTTGATAGGCTTGTCTGAGCTCCTTGACTTTCACACGGCACTGATCTGAGTCCCTATTGTGGCCTCTCTCCATCATGCCCTTGGAGATTTTTTCAAAAGTTTTGGCATTTTGTCTTTTTGAACGAAGTTCTGCTAGCACTGAATCCTCTCCCCATATAGTGATCAGATCTAGTGCCTCCCGTACGGTCCATGCTAGTGCTCTTTTTCGATTATCAGCCTGCATGGTTACCTGTGCTGATGAGCTGAGCTATCTGTGGTCATCTGTGCTCTCTACGCTGGGCAAACAGGAAATGAAATTCAAACGTTCACGGGGCTTTTCCTGTCTACCTGGCCAGTGCATCAGAGTTCAGATTGCTGTCCACAGCGGTCACAATGGTGAGCTGTGGGACAGCTCCCGGAGGCCAATACCATCAAATTGCAGCCACACTAACCCTAATTCGAAATGACAATATCGATTTTGGCGCTACTCCGCTCGTCGGGGTGGAGTACAGAAATCGATTTTAAGAGCCCTTTATTTCGAAATAAATGGCTTCGTTGTGTGGACAGGTGCAGGGTTAATTTGATTTAACGCTGCTAAATCCGAATTAAAGTCATAGTGTAGACCATGCCTGCATCTGTGGACTGATGAATTCTGACAGGGTGGAATTCTGAGCAAGTGGACAGAGGTTCCCAAAGCCATTTTGGGTAACAGAGACTTCTGGAGAACTAGCAGACACTACATCTCTGACATCATTTGGACTACAAACTTAAGATTCACCTGGAATGTATTTTACCTGCTTTAACTTCTCAATAACACTCATTTCTTTTTCTTAACTAATAAATCTGTAGTTAGTTTACTAGAGAAAATTGGCTACAGTGTTATTTTAGGTGAGATCAAGAGTATCCACTGACCTAGAGTAAGTGACTGGCCCCTAGGGGTTGGGAGTAACCTAATGTGTGGTGAACTTTGGTTTTAATAACCTTTCATCATAAAGTCCAATCTGTCTGGGTGGTAAAGTAGGGGCTGGAGACGCTAAGGAGGACTGTCTGTGGCTCCATGGTAAGATTAATATAGTGATCTAGGACTGCATACTTGTTACTGGTTTGGTGAAATCTAATAATGGAATATGCTACCAGTTTGGAGTGTCTGCCCTGTTTTCTAACAGTCTAACCTGAGATTGGCACTCACAGCTGTGGCACGGTGACACAAAGATTCTGTCACATACAAAGGACACACACACAAATTAAGTTACACACTGTGCATATTCTCCTTAATTTATTTATATTTCTATATCAACAAAAGTATGTGTCCTAAAGTGTACCTAGTTCCAAAGCTTCCACCTACACTGAGCTAAGAGACTCAGGCTCAGATAACAATACGGAATCCCTGGTCCCATCCTGGTCTGGATGCTGAATAGATGTATTTTCAATTTGTTGATTTATATGCATCTCCATAGCACAGGCTTTTTGGAAGCTTATGGACTTGCCACATATTGTTGCAGTAAATCTTATACTCCACTGAGCAACATTATAAACACACAAATTCCTCTGGCTCCTACAGAACAAGAAAAGTTTGTCTCCAAGTACTTAATGATCAGTAATATTTAGAACTTCTGTAGCATTTTTAATTTTCAAAGCAGGTTACAAATAATATCTATAACAGCACTATGAGTGCAGTAGGTATTATTTCTATTCTGCAGAAGGGAAAGTGAAGCAAACAAGTGGGCTGTTCAAGGTCACAGAGGAAACCCGGTCAGAATTAATACTCTGGACTTCCCAACTCCCAGTGCCATGATTAAAACCTCTTTAACCACATGCTCCCTCTCCTGATACAACACAACACTGTCAACTAACTAAATAAATAATAAATAACAATGGTTCTCCACTTGTGAGGTAACTCCCTTCTCTTCATGTGTCATTATATAATCCCTGCATTTGTAATTTTCATTCCATGCATCTGAAGAAGTGAGGTTTTTTACCCACAAAAATTTATGCCCAAATAAATCTTAGTCTTTAAGGTGCCACTGGACTCCTTGTTGGTTTTGTGGATACAGACTAACACGGCTACCTCCTGATACTGGAAATAAATGTTTATGTCAAGCTGTCTGGAGTGGCTCATGAACATGAATACCAACCTCAGGGCAGGCTGTTACAAACCAGGGCACAAACCCCAAATTGGTTGTGTGTTCTATACTTAGATTTCACCAACTCAGTGTCAAGTGTGAACTCCTCAAGCCCTGTAACAGCCTTAACATGGAGTCACAGACAGTCCCCTTGGGTACTCTGATCTATCTTGCCACCAAGGCAAGCTTCCCTTTGTGATAGATGGTCCCTTATACCAAAAAAATCACAACAATATTCAGCTTACCCCAGGTCAATTGCACACTAGATCTCTCACCAAAGTCAACAACGCTTATAGCCAATCCTATAACTAACTAAAGATTTATTAACTAGGAAAAAGAAATTAGAGTGATTTACAAAGTTAAAACAGGTAAATATACATACACAAATGAGCTACAGTTTTAGGTTCCAAAAGGCAATAAAAGTTGCTGTAATATGCAAGGGACTGAAGAACTCTTGCTTAGACATCTTTGCCCCTCAGAGTCCAAGCAGCATAGAGATAACAATGTCTTCTTGACAAGGATTTTTAGTCTCTTGCTCCCAGAGTTCAAGCTGAGGGGACAAGTGCTTGTGTCTTCTTCATGGGTGTGGGGGGAGTAATCAATAAAGTATTTTGTCCATTGATGTTCCATAATGGCTTGTCCGGGTCTTCTTTTGTTGGAGAGGAGATGACTTGTCATAAGCAAGTATTTCACATTTGGTAATGCTTCTCTCATGACTGTGGGGGTTTACAGTTTTAGAGCGAACACTTTTATAGTTACAGAGCAAACACTTAAATATCACCTTATAACATGGGAAGCAGATATCATAAGTGAGATTAATGCATGCAGCAATTCACAAGCATTTCATGACATCTAAACTCTAAACTACATTTTTATAAATCTAATACCTGTTTTAACAAATACTAACACACAGTTGAGCCAGTCCGGTTTCCAGCTATACATTTTTCAGTGTTCAGTGAGGCCTACAGACCTGGGCGTGAGCTGGCACCTGGTCTGTCAGCATCACAGTTTACATACCATAACACATTGTCAGACCACAACGATATCTAACTTTAAGATTATTTGCCTCCTTATATTCTTTCCTCTTCTTTAAAAAATTCTGTTGTCATTTCTTTTGGGTTAATCTTTAAAATTATAGTTCAGAATCTTGGAAGTTACAGGTCCTTCTTTGAAAGGAAAAAAAAATCTTGGGTATTGGCATCTGTGACCAGAATTATTCTAAACTATGTTTTCAAATTGTTGCTTTGTGATGTTTTGTTTATCAAACTCAGCTGCATTCCTCCCAGGAAGTGCTATCTTAGTGTTTTATAAGACTGCTTATCTTATAAAACACTAAGTTATTATCTTATAACTGCTCATCATCATAGTATCTGAGTGCCTTCCATATAAAATCAATAGCAACTACAAAGTCTCTAGTAAACAGAACGAGGAGTACTTGTGGCACCTTAGAGACAAATTTATTTGGGCATAAGCTTTCGTGGGCTAAAACCCACTTCATCAGATGCATGGAGTGGAAAATACAGTAGGAAGATCACACACACACACACACACACACACACCCCGAACATGAAAAGATGGGGATTGTTATACCAATTCTAACGAGACTAATCAATTAAGGTGGGCTATTATCAGCAGGAGGGAAAAAAACTTTTGTAGTGATAAAAAGAATGGCCCATTTCAAACAGTTGACAAGAAGATGTGAGTAACAGTAGGGGGGAAATTAGCATGGGGAAATAGTTTTTAGTATGTGTAATGACCAAAAATTATTTCCCCATGCTAATTTCCCCCCTACTGTTACTCACACCTTCTTGTCAACTGTTTGAAGTGGGCCATCCTTTTTATCACTACAAAAGTTTTTTTCCCTCCTGCTGATAATAGCCCACCTTAATTGATTAGTCTCATTAGAGCTGGTATGGCAACCCCCACTTTTCATGTTCTCGGTGTATATTTATCTTCCTACTGTATTTTCCACTCCATGCATCTGATGAAGTGGGTTTTAGCACACGAAACCTTGTGCCCAAATAAATTTGTTAGTCTCTAATAAGGTGCCACAAGTACTCCTCGTTCTTTTTGCTGATACAGACTAACACGGCTACCACTCTGAAAGTCTCTAGTGTCTTTCATCCAATCTCCAGCACTTCTCCTTTTACACAGTCAGAACTCTGCTTGAGTGAGGTTGGAAATAAAATGGGTGTTTGAATTGTGAAACAGTGTCTCTTACAGAGGAAGTGCTTTCTCAAAAAGGAAGAATTTGCAAAGTTTACTAAAGATGGTCACTGGATTCACCTGATCTCCTCTGGAAGAGTGCTCCATAGCCAGATCCTCCCTTGAGAAAATGTGTTGTACCCAGCTCTCACATACTTTGTTGTCTGCTTTGTCTCTGAGGAGCGCAGTTGTCACAGTGATTCATAGAGTGAAAGTCTTACGTAGCTAGAGTTCAAAGCAATTAATGAACTGAAAATTAGGACCAAGGACTGAAAATGACACCAGAAGCTAACTAGAAGCCAGTGAAGAGACTTAGAGTACAATCCTGATATCCTTACAGTGCCTTGGGCAATGGAAAAGGCAGGCAATCATATCCTGTACCAGCTGGAGCTTGTGCATTATCTTCGCATTCAGCTTCAGATATAATGAGTTACAGTAATCCAGTCTGATGGATGATCGTAGCTAGGCCCTTGTCTGGGAGGAAGAGATTAAGTTTCCCAGTGGACTGGAAGTGAAGAGGCATGTTTGGAAAGTGATGCTACCTGGTCAGCCAAGCTCATTGAAGAGTCAGACAGGACCCTGGTGCTTCACGCCACTTTAACAAATGGGGGCTGTATGCCTTTAAAAGAAGGCAGAGCCAATGTCTTGGCCAGCTCTTTGAAGCATTACTGTTTCTGATCAGTATCATTTTGGACTTGTCTGAGTTCAGCTTATAGGCATGCTGGCCTCTTAGCAGTGGTGGAGGATGCATCATTTGAAAATGAAGAATACAGCTGAATGCCATGGCAGTTGAACTCATAGCAGCTCACTATCTCCACTAATGGTCTCATGTAGATACTGAAGAGAAGTAGGAATAGCATGGATCCCTGCAGTTAACTGTGTCAAAGGCTGCAGAGAGGTCCAGCAGTATGACATGGAGATCTTACCTGTATCCAAGGCCATGAGAAATCTTTCAGTGCCACTAGAGCTATCCCTGCTGCGCCCTGATCTGAACCTTGATTGTGACAAATCCAGGATGCTGGCTGATGTCATGCTGTTGGAGTTGGAGCTGGGTGGTTACTATCCTTCTCAATTATTTTGCCCAGAAATGGGAGCTTGAAGATGGCAGTTGCAAATATTATCAGGGTTAAGTGTTGGCTTCTTGAGGATTGACTGACCCATTCTGTTTTTTCCAAGGAGGACAGTAGCTGTGCTTCTCTCAGGGACCCACAGCTGAACTCAAACCCTGCTCATTGGCCTCAGCTGATTCAGCTAATGAATTCAGCCTCCTGATTGGCTGAAAACTCCAGCAGGCATAAGCATAACCTCCAGCAGCCTTGGTTCCTGGGCTGCTCAAACTGTAACAACCAGGACATGAGTGGCCTTGCCTAATGGTCAGGGCAAGAGGCTGGCTTAACGGATGAAACAGAGGTAACAAGACCGTCTGGCCAAGTCCAGGAGGTGAGCCAGAGACCAGGAGCCAGAGACCAGGAGCCAAGCTGCAGTCAGGATAATACCACCAAGTCCAGGGAGCAAGCTGAAGCTGGGAATCAGGAGTCAGGCATTAGAGACAGACTATCAGCTGTGGTGGCGACAGGAGTCAGGTGTAGGAAATCAGGAACAGACCCAGGGACAAGGAGCAGGAAGCAGGAGCAGGGATCCAGAGTGAAGGCTCAGAGAAAGAAGGGAGCTGAGAGCAGGACCAGGCAGCAGAAACATGGGTGCTCAATAGTGTTCCACGCCTGCCACAAGGTCCCAGGGCTGCTGCAGGGTTTAAGACTGCGCCTGCTGGAATCTTCAGGGAATCAGGAGCCTGGGTGCGTTAGCTGAGAGAAACAGTCTAGGCTCAGCTGTAGTTCCCTAACAGCTCCTCTGGAGGAGGCATTGACCATTCCCATTAGTAGCAGCCATAGTTGTTCTCTGGATTTTACCTGCCAGGTGTGGAGAGGTTCTGTTTCAGAGGTTGTGGCTCTAATATTTTTCACAGCTTCTTGAGCATCTGTGTGTGTGATGGGGCCAAGCTCAGTCAGAGGTGGTGGGGCGGATAATACAATGTGGTTGGGGTGGAATTTTCTTTCTCAGGTAGCTCCATAAGTAATCTGTTGATTTTATCAGTGAAGTGTGCTGACAGCTCTTTACAGTGGTTAGCTTCTGGGTTATGCAGCCTGATTCTCTAGGTAAAACAGTTCTACTGGGCGTGATTCTGCTGTGTTCATCATGAAGGACAGGAGGCTCATTTTGCCTCCTTTGCTGCCGTGGCAGAGTTCAGCTGTAAGTGATGTTTGTGCTGCTGACAGAGGGATTCAAAGTGGTTTTTGAGCCACTGGAATTCTAACTTACTACCTGCATACATCATCTGCCATAGCTCATCTGTGAGCCATGGTGATCTAACGAACTGGTGTGAGGGAGTGGATGGTTTGGGGCTAACTAAGGCAGTGGCTCTCTACCCTTCCAGACTGCTTCTTCCTTCAAGTTCAGATAGTGCAGAAAAGATTAGAGTCATCTCCCTAAGTTTTGAGCCCTTATCCGAATCAAACCCAATCACCAAAACTTTTGAAAGTTCTGTCATCACTAGTTGCAAAAAACCCCCACAAAGTTGACTGTTTGGTGGGTATTCTTCTTCTAAAAGTAACTCAGATGTGATTATTATTTCATTTAACTTGAACAATAAAACAATATTCCACATTCCTGTATGTACTAATCATACCCCAAAATTCCTCCCCTGGTTTTGCAAAACCAAAAATCATGACCTCCCAATAATTCACAGATTCCAACACAAGAAGGGACCATTGTGATCTAGTCTGACCTTCTGTAAAACACAGATCATAGAACTTCCCCAGAATCATTCCTACAGCATATCTTTTAGAAAAAACATCCAATCTTGATTTTAAAATAGTCAGCAATGGAGAATTCACCATGACACTTGGTAAATCATCCCAATAATTAAAACGCTCACTGTTAAAAATTTACACTTTATTTCTAGCCTGAATTTGTCAAGATTCAACTTTCAGCCACTGGATCACATTATAACTTTCTCTGCTAGACTGAAAAGCCCATCATCAGATATTTGTTCCCCAGGTAGGCATTCAAACTGTAATCAAGTCACCCCTTAACCTCCTCTTAGTTAGAAACTCAATTAAATTTAGCTTATCTAGTAGTCTAACACTATAAGGCAGGTTTTCTAATCCTTTCATCATTCTTGTTTCTTTGCACCCTCTCCCGTTTATCAATAGCCTTCTTGTATTAGGGATACCAGAAAGGGACAGTATTACAGCAACAGTCTCACCAGTGTCAAATTCAGAGGTAAAATAACCTCCCTACTCCTAGATCAGGGATTGGCAACCTTTGGCACGCGGCCCGCCAGGGGCCAAACTAGTTTGTTTACCTGCTGCGTCCGCAGGTTCGGCCGATCACGGCTCCCATTGGCCGCGGTTCGCCGCTCCAGGCCAATGGGGGCTGCAGGAAGCGGCGCGGGCCGAGGTTGGCCACCGCTTCCCACTGCCCCCATTGGCCTGGAGCAGCGAACCACGGCCAGTCGGAACCACGATCGGCCAACCCTGCGGATGTAGCACATAAACAAACTGGCCAAGACCGCCAGGGTGCTCATCCTGGTGGGCCGCGTGCCAAAGGCTGCTGATCCCTGTCCTAGATTCTCATTTATACACCCAAGAACCACTGTGACCCAGACCCCTCTTGATGCCAAATGGCAGAGGATGTTACGGGTTTACAGGGATCCTCTGGGTCAGATATATGCTTATTACTTCACTAAAGAGTGGCAAGTAAGGTCTCTACCAAGGCCAGTAGCCCACTGGTCATCACAATCATTGCAAAATGTACATAAGAATATATTTAAGTTATGTATCTATACCGAAAATTATGTTCTTAAGGTCCTGGAGAAGACAACATGCCTCGGACAGGTTTCTTTCAGGCAGGAAGTAACAGCTGTTAATCTTTCAGTCTTTTCGTAGGTGTATTGTGTATTAGTCTGCTTCACAATGGAGGTCTATGTACATACTTAGCCTGATGCTAATCCAAAGATTGCGAAATTGACAAGAGAGGGAAGGCACAGGGGAAAAAAAGTCAGCTAGGGTCTCGTTTATGAAAAAGAACAAAGGACTGTCCTGATATAGGAAAAGGTACTTGGATCCTCTATTGGGGAAGCAAGCTGACACAGTGTTATGTCTCGCAGAAGAAGGGGTAATAGCAAACTGACAGTAAAGTGCTAGCAAGCAATACTTTATTAGACATGAGAGTATCTTGTAAATTAAGTCTAGGCTCTAGAATGTGTGTTATGATTTTATTCTATGTGTGACCATTTGTTTCCAAAGCTGCTTCTTGCTGTCACTTGAATCTCTATTCTTCGCTAAATAAACTTTATATGGCATTTCTCTATGAATATATCTAAGTGGTGTTTGTTAAGCAGAGTGGTGATCTGAGGTGGCAAGCTGGGGTGTACTGTTTCTCTGGAAGCAGCAAATCTGTGAGTGTCCAGTGGAGCAGGGGCTGAACACTCCAGGGAGACACTTGTGGGGCTCAGGGGTTGCAATGTGCCTATTGCTAACCTGTGGCAAGACAACAGGCCCTCTGTAGGCCTAGATGGGAGTGCTTCTGTTGCTTGTGGCTGGTGGAATCGGGGAGCTGACCCACGCTAGGCATAGACTAGGTTTTTTCATGCTAAGGGCAGGGGGTAGTGAGCTACCTCACAATTCTGGGCACTCCCAGGAAGCATCACAATCACATTAGCACTTTGGCCACAGCGTTGCACTGGGAGCCCACCCCCAAATCTTTTTCAGTATCTCTGCTTCCCAAGATAGAGTTCTCCATTCTGTAAGTATGGCCTGCAGTCTTTGTTCCTAGATGTACACATTTACATGTAGCTGTATTAAAATGCATATTGTTTTCTTGCACCCAGCTTGCCAAGTGATCCAAATATCAGTGACCTGCCTGCTTCATTATTTATCACCCCCCCGAAGTTTTGTGTAATCTGCAAACTTTATCAGTGATGATTTTATGTTTTCTTCCAGGTAATTAATAATAATGTTAAATAGCGCAGAGCCCAGAACCAACCCGAGGCACCCAACTATAAACACCCTCGCTACACAATGATTCCGTTTACAATTACATTGAGCCAATCTGTTAGCCAGCTTTTAATCTGTTTACTGTGAGCCATGTTGATTTTATATCATTTTAGTTTTGTAATCAAAATGTCATGCAAGTACCAAGTCAAATGCCTTACAAAAGTCTAAGTATATTATATCAACACTATTACCTTTATCAACCAAATCTGTAATATCAACAAACAAAAAGATCCTGTTAAACTAACTCAATATACCTTCTATAAACCCATGCTGATTTGTTACATCCTTATTTTCCATAGAAATTCAGTCATCACATTAAGTGTCAAGAAAATGTAATTTTTCAATTTCTACACTTACTTTTGGTCAGATGCAATTTTTGACATTAAACAGAAAAGAACTCTGGCTGTTAGCCATTTTTAAGTTTCCTTCCATTCTGCTTCACACAAATGCACTTTGCATCTTCTCCACTTGACTAAGTAAGACTGATAATGTCAGCACCTTTGGAGCATGAATAAAACTAGTAAAAACAGCAGATGTAATGTTTGGCTTTCAGCTTAATAATTACACCCTTTTCTCAAATTTGCTTTAAAAGATTTAGATAAAAAAAAGAACACCCGAAACAAATAATTCAGACGCACAATATTCCAAGCACACCAACAGAGAAGCGGCCAGTAACTGAAGTGGACGGTTGGCCCATTACACAACAATGCACATAGCAATTCTGCTCAGCAAGGAAACCTGGTGCCAGGAAGTAATACCAGTGTAAACATTAGCTTTTCTACTGCAGATTTTCATTTTCAATTTAGATTAGAGTAGTAGAGCTGACTGGTCTGGCACTATTGGAAAGTGACATACACAGTACAATCCTATAACCCTATTTTCATTTACAAATTCCAAACTCCCATTTCATCCTGTCACTCTCTTTGCAGGCAAGACAAACATGACATTCCAAAAAACCAGGATTCCTGAGTATTTTCTCAACTGCCATGTATGGGACAACAAGGGAAGTAGTTTTCGCAAACTAATAAATCCGATCTCACCTTGTATTAAGTTAATTTACAGATGGCAGATAATTAATTCTCTGTATACAGTTTGGATAAGATAAGTGCAGACCTAAGCCATCGCCCAAAACTTGAACCAAGGTCAGATAACTTTTCCCCTGCATTAATCCCTCCTGCCCCTAATTTTCATATGTTTCCGCAACTCTTTGTTCTGGTCAGGCTTGGAAACAGTGAAATATTAACATTGAAGAAAGGTTTTTCTCTCAGTACTGCTGACACTATTAGAAGCAGCAAGTACAAGAGTCTTATGAAAGAGCCTGTTGAGAGATTTTGCACATTGGGTAATGATCTGAGCAAGATTCCTCGAGCTTTTGAGCACTCCCTGTCACTAGCAGCAGCAGAATTATAGCTGAGTGAGCATAACCATGCTTTGGTTAACACAAGTAGGAGGGAAACAAATATATTGCTGCACAGAATCTGGACTGTTTCTCCGATAATTTGATCTAAAAGTCAGGAACAAATAAGACACAAATCCTAATGAAAGGGTTCAAAACTGCTTCAAATCAACCTTAGATGATACCTATAACATATATCTTTTCTTCAGAGTTATGACTGAAAATGTTCCATGGGCTTACAGCTGTATGTATTATGCCTACATAGCTGTATGTACTGTATCACAAGCTCTTTACCTCAAGTTTCTCGATCTGGAAAACGAGAGTTAAATCAGTATTATTATTTCTAAGTGTGGTAACGTTTATGAAGCATTTTGTTTTTTATTTTCAGTGTATTACATGGGGAGAAGTGTATCATGACAAAGCAATGCATGAAACTAGTTACTATGGTTTGCTCCTTATGTTCATTAATTTTGTAGGAGGAAAAGTCAACATTTAGTATGGAAACTTTCATCTTTTAACTTGCAAATGTGCAAACATTTTAGGTACAGGACTTGAGACTTACCTCAGACACATTACCATACACTGTATCTGTAAAACTCTATGACTTCATTGTTGATCAAAATTTCACTAATTGCCTCAAATCCACCATTTGTTGATATGAATGAAGTGCCTGCAATATGATTTTTGTCCATTTCACAATACATGTTGGACCATATGGGCTAGTTTATGAAAGGTTCATGGGATGCAAGAATGTCAGCAAAGGAAAGAACTGTTGCAGTAATTCTCAGTAAGCATGACAAATTACTTTAAGAGCTTGGGGGGGGGGAGGGTAAGTCATGGAAATTTATGGAGGCCTTCCAATGATGTCAAAGAACTCTGCAGGTAAGAGCATATGAAAAATGCCATGTGTTGTGTATGTTCCATTATTCTCAGATGTAACCTGGAAGCCTGAGTGGATGCATGTGCCCTGAGGAGCGGTAGCCTGCCTGAACTCTGGAGCAAGAGGAAGACCGTGCAAGCCTCTGGGGTTGACTGAGGCACAGACGCCTTTGGTTAGACAGGATTAACAGTATGGAGCAGCAGAGGCACACCTGCTATGAGATAGCTGCCAGCTGAGCCCAGCTAGGCTGAAGGTTTCGTTTACATATCTTTTGAACTTCGGTAAAGGACTCCATGGCCCTGGAAGGAGCAGGACTCTACAAAAGTGGTCTGGCAGGAGGCCAGGACACTCCTATGGCCTGAGTAGACTAAAATAAGTTTGTGGAAACTGAGGTAGAAGATGCTGCATCACCACATCCAGCCACGAGGGGGGGGTGTTGGGGCAGCAACTTTGGGAACTCAGTACAGGAAGCAAAACACTCAATTGCAATCTAGTCTGCAGCAAGGGGCAAATTTGGTGGGAAGATATATGAAACAGAACAACATAGACCAGGCTTTAGGTAGTAGCAAATGTCCCAGTGCAGAAAAAAAATTAGAAGCAAAGCATAAATAATGGAAGTTCTATGACTAAGGAATTAGCAGATTTAAGATAAGGAATGGAAAAGTGAGGAAAGTGATGGAGAATTGTCCAGTTTTCCTGGCGGTGTAAAGGGAATGGGTTACCTAGGGAGGTGGTGGAATCTCCCTTCCTTAGAGGTTTTTAAGGTCAGGCTTGACAAAGCCCTGGCTAGGATGATTTAGTTGGGGATTGGTCCTGCTTTGAGCAGGGGTTGGACTAGATGACCTCCTGAGGTCCCTTCTAATCCTGATATTCTATGATTCTCTGATGATAAAGAAGGATGTGGTTCACACGAAAAGGAGAACAATGACAAAGAAAAATCTGGTTTACATGAAAAAGAGAGAAATGATAAAGAAAAAATCAGCCTCAAAGAAGAATCAGCCTCGCATGACGACAAAGAGCAGTGAGCAAAATTGCACACCACAAATCGATACTTCAGATCCTGCTTTATGGCCAGTGATCCTGAACTCTGCCAATATTGATTGTACAATTTTGAATGAGCTGGGCAAAATCGAGGCTATGACATTTCCAGTTAATGAACATTAACAACACTACAAAACAGTGCTCAAAAATGGTGAGAAACTGAATTGGCATTGGCTAGTTTACTCAAAATCAACTGACAAAAAGTGTTCTTGTAAAATATTTCGCAACAAAAATAGAATGCCAAATCGTTGCGTGCACTTTCTGGGTACAATTACTGGCATAACTTAACTGATGCTCTAAAGCAAAATGAAAAGTCACCCAGCCATTTTACAGCCTACACCAAATGGATGGAGTCCAGGCTCAAGATGAATAAATGCATAGACGCAGAAAACCAGTGCATTATTGATGTAGAAACCCAACGTTAGAGAAATGTACTCGAGTATCTGATCTCAATTACCGTGTTCCTTGCAAAGAATAATTTAGCTTTCCAGAGCTCATCGGATAAATTGTTCATGGAACATAACAGTTTGGTACAGCTGCTTGGGAAATATGACGATGTCATGCGTGAGCACTTACATCCAGTAGTTTGTAAAGAAGCTATGGACCATTACTGCAGCAAAACAGTGACCTTATGGCAAGGAAGATAACATATTGATGCAGCTCAGCAAGTACTACACCATAATAATGGACTGCACTCCTGACATTAGTCACAGTGAAAAGATGTCATATACAGTAAGATTTATGGACGAGGATGACTGTATCCAAGTAAAGGAAAACTTTATCTGTTTCTGGTCTGTAGATGACTCTTCTGGAAAATGCCAAACAGAACTGTTTATGAATGTTCTGAATGAGAATAAAATAAAGCTTCAGGACTGCCACGGCCAAAGCTACAACAACGGCATGAACATGAAGGTAAGAAATGGTGGTGTCCAGACAAGGATCCTTGCACTGAATGATTCAAGAGCTTTTTTCATGCCTTGTGGCTGCCATTCCCTCAAACTGGTTGTATTAGATGCAGCAGCATCTTCTTTAGATTCAGTATCTCTCTTCAGAGTATGGCAAAGGATATTCATCCTGTTTTCAGCATCACTATCAGATGAGGACAAAGAGTGTTGTGGCACCTTATAGACTAACAGACGTATTGGAGCATAAGCTTTCGTGGGTGAATACCCACTTCGTCAGACGTATGTCAGATGGAAGATCCTCACGGACAATGTTACAAATCTGACTATGAAGCTGTGAAGCCACTAAGTAACACTTTCTCGGAGAGCAGCATGGACTGTGTAAGGCCAGTGAGGTACCAAGTGACTGAGGTTTATGATGCCCTGATGAAACTGGCACAGTTGAGTAAAGCCAAGGCCGGAATGCGACACAAGGCGCAAAGCCTGGCAAATCAGACCACTGACTTCAAATTTCTGGTCTCAATTGTGGTTTGGCACAATATCCTGTTCCAGGTAAATGCTGTAAGCACAGACATTGTGACCACTACTATCTCGATGAGAAGCTGTCTTGATTTTGTTGTGGCCTACAGAGACAACGGATTTGAAGATGCCATCACTACTGACAAAGAAATGGTGGAAAACTTAGGAGTTGAGCCTGTCTTCAAGGAAACTCAGATTCATCGGAAGAAGAGAATGTTTGGTTACGAGGGCAGAGATGAGGTGATGGGAAGCTTGGAAGAAAAATTCAAGGAGCTTTTTTGCTCACTCGTTGACACTGCTTGAGTGTCCATTGAAGAGTTTCGGACAAATGAAGCACCATGAAAAGATCTTAGTGAGGTGCTGGCCGACAGGAAAACACTCTTGAACAATTGCATGGACCTTCACCAGACACTGATACATGGGGAATGTTCGGACATCATCGATAAAGACTATGTCGAATTGGACAACATCCGCCACATTTTGCCACTCCAAGTTCTCCAATTAATTCATGATGCAGAGCTGAGGGATACTTTTCCTAATGTGTGGATAGCTTTGAGGGTTAACATTCTAAGGCTGTCACCTATTATGACACTATTTAATACTGGTCCAGCCAATGTTGGTGCACAGTTCAATTTCTTGATGTTAGTACATTTCAGTTATTCTTAAAATTAAAAAGTTTCAATAAGTTTAGAGGAAATTAATTTTTTTATTTGCTCACATATGGCATGAATAAATACAGATTTACAGATCCTAGCATGCAAATTTATCATCTTATATGAGAGGGATAAATCATGCATGCAAATCGTGCAAAGTTGTGAAATGCAAATGCAATAAAAATGAAGTTTTCAACCACGTAACAAAGGGGGGGGGGACTGAAGATGCTCCTCACCTGGGGTGCCATTTGTTCAAAGGACCCGCCCTGCACATGACAATATACATGGTAGATGCATCATACCAGGGTTTTGCATTTTTTCAACTTGATTCATGCTTCTGATATCAGAGGGGGTATGACATTAATACATAATGTAATTTTGATGAGAAGACATTTAGATTTAAAAATGAAATTCTCAAGCTGTTGGGACAGGTGGAGAAGAAAAGAGTAAGGGAGGAAAATGAGGTCCTATTGAAACAGAAAACCAATCCAGCTTTGGTTACAAAAGCACTGATAATCTCACCAGCCCGGGAAAGAATGGGTGCCACACCAGAGTCCATTTCAAAGTGTGAAGATAGGCTGCAGCATCGGCTTGGTGACAGATAAGGTGCTTTCACTTCAACTGCTGAAATGTGTCCAGGGCCCCATAGAAAGCAAATGGAATGTTCAGATATTGGTATAGTCCAAATGGAGTGACAAATACTGTTATATCCCTGGATTCCGGGGCCAAGGGGTTTCTGCCAGTACTCTTTGGTGAGGTCCAGATTGGTTCTATACCCAGATTGGTTCTTTCCTAATATATCCAACATCTCACCCACCTAAGGCATGGGATAGGAATCACATTCTCCTTCCTGAAATCAGTACAGAACCAGATAGGGACCAGCAAAGTCAGACTGCACCATTTCCTCTAGGACTCTACTACCCCTAACTGGAGCGGAATCTAGTTGTTCCCATAGATAGAATGCATACTGGTTTGCATTATGAGTTGTGGTATCTTGCTCATGCCAGGCCTCTTATGAGAGGTCCAAAATACTCCAGGGCTGTCTCTCATGTGACAACTCAAATGGTGAGAAATCCAGGAAGGACTGTGGGATCTCTTGGACTGTAAACAATAAGTACAGTTGCATAGTAACCCAATTTCGGGTTTGGTAGTCACTGTTTTTGAAGCATTCCCTCCAGTGTCTGTTAAAGTGTTCTACTAGCTAGTCTATCTGCAGGTTGCACACAGGTTCTTACCTATCATATATTAAGGAGGGCATATACCTCCTGGATTAGCAGGGCCATGAATGCAGTGCCCCAATCTATTAAAATCACCATCAGCATTCCTAATCAGGAAAATATTCTAAGTAATTCATTAGCTATCTCCTGTGCCGATGCCAAGTAAAAGGGGACAGCTTCCAGCTATCAAGTGGCAACACACACCATTACTAGGATAAACTGACAACCACTCAAACTTGTCTCTAGAGGTTCCGCCAGGTCCACCTCAATCCTTGGAGCACCTACCAGCAGGAGACGGACTACAATGAGTCTTATAGGCAAGCCTAAATACCACCAACTGGCACTCAGAGCAGGAAATGCAATAGTCCTTTACCTCTTGGTAGACTACTGGCCAAAAGAATTAGTCTGGCGCCCCTCTTTGAGTCTGCTCTACTCCTAAATGGCCTCACCCCGGCTCATATGGACTAGATTCAATACCTATCTCTGGTACAGTTTGGGAACAATAAGCTGAGGTCAGCATCTTCCCTTCTGGGTATCCCAGACAACCCTTACCAGGATGTCCCACTGAAGCTCAAACTAGGGATACTGAAATCCTGGAAAGGGTCAGCCAGTGCCCCATTCACCCTATCCAGTCATCTATAAAGCCAACAGAACAGGGCATCATCTTGGCTTTGAATAAAATTGGACCTACTAGGTATGGTCACAGCATCTATCTCAGGATGGAGGTCGCTGTGGGATCCAGATTACATTGCACCACTGTGCTTTATCTAGCTCTTTTCCTTGGGGTTTCCTGGTTGCCCAGAACCTCTCCCCTGGCATCATGAGGTGTCCTTTTAGACATAGGCCACTCACAAAAGTTTGGGATCAGAGAAGGAAAAGTCCCCCTCTGGCCAATTCTCCCTCTGGGTTGTGATGCTTGGCTTTGCCTCTCTGCGTCCCTTAAGAGACTGGATATGGGGCCACAATCACTGCCTAGCACCACTGAGTAAGACAAATGTTTAGCCACAGCTACTATCATTTCAGTGTTCCAACCTACCCACCTGCAACTAAATCCTCGTCATGGGATAGGGTCAAATGTCCTCCTGGATACAGTCAATGTATAACCATTTTCCTATCACCTTGCAAATTCTCCAGGGATATTAGTGCTCCTCCACAAATCTGTCCCAAGCCTGAATCCACCAGCCCTGACACCTGTGTTCCATTTACAACAACAGAAACCACTTACCTTCTGATCCAAAGGGTCCCTTGAGGGTCTCAGATATATGTGCTTATTCTAAAGCCTACTTCATATTGGGCCAAACCCAGTCCAAATGGCCTTCCTGCCCCCAGAAGCAAATCAGGGGACTCGACACTGGGATTGCGAAGACCCTCTTTTCTTTAGTCAGGGACCCACTCACCTCAAGTCCATCTTCTCTAGGAACAAGGTCTGATGAATTGGGAATGTGGTTGTACAATTTAAAAATTCTGGTTGATATTGTGTAGTTGTATTTTATGAAAACCGTAAGTTGTATCATGAGTGCCCATATGTATGTGGATCCACCACTGCTGACAGGGCTTGTAGCAGATACAAACCAGACAGAGACAATGCAAGCATTAATGTATTACACACTTTGCACAGAGGCTGTTATATGCCCCTGAGAGAGTTGAACCTTAAGCAGAAGCTTCACACCTTTGGGTGGAGTTCTGGGAGAGGGTGCATTTAAGTAGTTAGGGTATTTCAGGAGTCTGTGCTGCCCATTCCTTAAGTCCCCTGATGAGTCACGTGAAAGGCAGGTAGCCATTAACCTCATTCTTTAAAAATAAAAGTTATCTACTTCTTGGGATAGCTCAGAAATGCAGAGGATCAAAGTACTGAGTAGGGAGAGTACGAAGACTGAAAGAGTGGAAGTACATGGGAAAGAGGACATAAACAAAGGAAGTGGGAAACCAACAAATTATGTGCAATACATTATTCCTGACCTAATGGAATACATTAGAATGCAGAACACTAAAAGCAGAGATGAGTATTTTGTCTATGAAGTCCCATGTACATCCATGCTGCTATTTGAATAACAATACTTTATTTTACTCACTTTACACTCTGGAAGCTTAATTTCTTTTGGTTTCTAACTTTTATTAATAAGATGACAGAACGACATGACATACAGACAACAGATATGATTACAGATTCTCCATCCCCATCCTTTAAGAGAGGATATGGAGTAAATAGTGTAGAAAATATAACTTTATTTTGCAGTTAGTGGTAGTTTGAAGGTTGAACTGTCAGTCTCAAAAGGGCAAAAAAGAAGAGAAAAGGATAGACCGGGCAGAATTAGAAAGGTGCTCAATGTTTTGTACATGTCATAATTAATATATTTTAAACTAGATTTGAGCATTCCAAATAATCAAGAGCAAGCTTGCCAAATGTCATAACTGGCCCTAATGCTGAGCCATATGAGAGAGTAACCTACAGGGCATTTGAGAGGATCATGCTCTATTCTATACCATAATGAAGGAGGTCTTTCCAACACCCAAGGAAAACTCCCCACCCATCTTTCAGAAAATTCTCTACCTTCTTTTTGTGCCCCTTACCTTCTCTGCTTGTTATTTTGAAAATTAATATTTGATGGCTTATACACATCACTGCATATTTTATTTATAATAAAAATCATAAGATAGGAGATACAGCATCAGTTTGCAGTTCTTCAACTCCCTGCGGCATATTGTCATGAAAACAAAGGTACCAAAAATAAATGGAGTGGGTGAATATGATTTGAAGGAAACACAATAGTTATTAGAATTTTTAATAGGGTTAGAAAAATGGAGGTGGTACAGGCCTATTAGCACCTCACTGGCACGATAGCCTCCTTAATATAGACCATTAATGGACTAGGATGCCACGAATCATTCAACAATAACATCTTTGCCCTTTTAAAGAACAGTAGCTCTGGCTACTTCCAACTGGAATATCAGCAGCATTCGATCGGAACCAGAAGGATGGGAGCTCTCAGAAGTAGATAATGTAAAGCAAGAGAAAATGAAAAGTACATTTAAAGTAATATATTAAATAAAATAACTCTACAATACATTTTTTTAAGTGTTATGGATTCACAAATTCAGCAACTGTTAAGTAGGCTCTTGAAATTTTAAATCCACTTGTGCCCCTCTAAAATCCAGTCTCCTTGCTTACACAGTCTGGCTTTCCCCCCACCTCGAGAGAAAGAAGGGACTTCTGGGAAATTGTTTCCAGAGTGACAACAGGCTTTTTAATAAAGCATTTTATAATTTTTTTGTTTTTAAAGTAAAATTCAGTTTCTTTGTGCAGTGTTGGATTGATGGTCCTAGAAAATGAAGGCTAAACCAGATTATCATATTTAATCTCTTAAAACACTATGGCTAGGGTATAAAAAAAGAGCCTAAAGGAGGGGAGTTAGGTGACCAAATCCCCTGAATTTCAATGAAACTCAAATGCCTAACCCCCTTAGGTGACCTAAAGACAGGCTTTATGTCCCATTACCAAATGCCCTCACTCCTCCAATCCAGTGCCAGTGTAACAGAAGACGTTCCCAGATTGTGGTTCATGGAGCACTTGTACTTTCCAGAGAGCTGGTTGGTCAGGTTTCCTCCTCCTTCCAGCTACTAAATCTCATTAAAATGCAACTATAGTACATTAAACGTTGTCCTAACATCACTTTGCCATGGAAGCAATAGCTGCCACAAGGATATTAGGAATCACAAAAAGTGGGGGGAGTGGGTAAAAGTGGTTTGCAATATTATCAGAAGGGAGCTGTCCATGAGACAATCTCTCTAAAAGATTTACACGATGAAAAGGTCTGAGAACTTCTAGTATAAAGGAAATGCAAGAGCTCCCATGGGGGTCGGGGGGAGGGCAGTTTCTTAAGTTCTCATGGTCAAAGGCATTCTGGGGCAAAAACTCTTACTCCCCTCCACATAAGGCAAGGATATTACCATGCTCACCCCACTCCCCTCCAAGAGGCCCCCCTGTTCTCATCCTTCTATCTCGCCCACTTTTTTTTAAAGTGTGTTACAGCCACCAACAGCAGCTCCTTTGCCTGGCATGGGTTGTCATGTTTTCACACATCCCTGGGGCGGGCTCTGTTCCTGCCCCTCTTCTCATGTCAAGGGATGCGAGGGGATCCCCATCTTCTATGCCCATACAGTCCCCAGGGAGCCAGCAAGATGAAGACTAAGCAGAGCAGAGTCTGAATGAAAACCCTGGAGCCAAACACCCCAGTCACCAATCCCCAACATCAGAGGAGAGGGGGACAAAATCCAGAACTAGGGGATAAGCAAACTAAGAAACCGTTTAGGGCCCCATGCAGGTCTGGGGGGTTGGTGGCAAAAGAAATCTGATTTATTTACATAAGAATGGCCACACTGGGGCAGACCAAGGGTCCATCTATCCTAGTCTGGCCCTGCTTCCAACAGTGGTCAATGCTTGATGTTTAGAGGGAATGAACAGCACAGGCAATCATGCAGCAATCCAGCCCCGCCCTGAGGCCCATTCCCAGTTTCTGGCAAAACTGAGACTAGGGCCACCCCAGCAGGGGGTTGCAGCCCTGATGATCTTGGCTAGTAGCCATTGCTGGACCTACTGATTACCCCTCCCCCCCTTCTTATTGAAGGTGGACTTTCTAACAAGTGTCTGGGTACTGCTGGGTCTGGCTATGTGTTGGCTTCTGGAAATAACGTAGTTAGTATTGGGGGGTATCCC
The DNA here is from genome assembly GCF_013100865.1 of Trachemys scripta elegans. Taxonomy (NCBI): domain Eukaryota; kingdom Metazoa; phylum Chordata; order Testudines; family Emydidae; genus Trachemys; species Trachemys scripta. Next base: position 210,040,898 of record NC_048298.1, on the reverse strand, counting down.
CGTTTAGGGCCCCCCAGGAGCTAGCCCCGCCTGTGCCCAGCGCTGCCCCGCCACCCGGCTGCTCCCCGGGCTGGGCGCAGGGCGGCAACCCGGGCGCTGCTCTCCGCCCAGCTCACCTGCGTCGTAGAAGGCGTCCAGCACCGCCGTCTCCCCGAAGTCCAGCTCCCCGAAGTTGACCGTGGTGAGCTGGGCTCCCTGCGCCTCGCAGGCTCGCACCAGGCACTGCAGCGCCCCGGCCTCCGGGCTCCGCGCCCCGGCCCCGGCTTTCGGGCTGTCGTTCAGTACATACACGGCCCGCAGGGAGCGCTGCCGCGGGGCGGGGACGCCGCCCTCCGCTCCCGGCCCCGCCGCCTCCGCGCCCGCCTCGGCCCCGGGCTGCTGCTCCGCTTCCCCGCTGAGGAAATGCTGCTGCTGCTGCTCCGCCGCGGCGCCCCCGCTGCCCTCCATGGCGCCCGCCCGCCGCCCCGCGCTACATGGGGGCGCTGCCGCCTGCCTCTGGCCCCCGGGAGGGTGACGGCGGCGGCGGGGCTCCCAAGCAGGTGCGGGGGGGCTCAGCCCGAGCCCGGCTGCGGGGCAGGAGTTGGGGAAACTTCTCCGCAGAGCGGCCGCCCCGGCCGCGGCGCTCAGTCGTCACGCGGGGGCAGGGAGCAGCGGCGCTGCGGCCACGCCTGTGACAGGGCGAAGCTGGAGCTGCCCTCGGCTCCGCTGAGCGCCCCGAGCCCTCGGCGCCGCCCGCTGCCCGCGCTGGGGAGAAGTCGGCTCCCTGCTGCTCCCTACCCGGGCCAAGGCTGCAGCTTCAGACCACACAGGGGGTCAAACAGCTGGGAGCGGGGGCGGGGCCCAGGGGCAGTGCTAGAGCCGGGGGAGGAGCCGCGGCTGAGAGCAGGGTCTGGGCGCTGCCGGGCAGGGGGCAGCGGAGAAGCCGGCTGGGATTGGGGGGGTAACGGGGACCCCAGACCCGGACGCTGCCGTGGCTGCAAAAACGGGGCGTGGCGACGGGGGACTTTTTGCTCCATCTCAGCCCCCGCTCCCCAGGGCGGCGCCGCAAACCCCGGGCCCGTCCCAGCGCCCAGACCAGGCTGCTCCCCCCGGCGTGCGGAGCCGCGAGTCGGGGCAACATTTCACATGCAGCCCCCGGCTCGCTAATGGCCAGACGCGAGTTTAGAGACTCCCCGGTCCCGTGTCCGCAGCGCCTCCCAGCGGTTCCCCGACGTGCCCGAGCGGCTGTTCTCAGCGCCGGACCCGGACCCGGCCTGGCTCCTGGGAGGCCCCGGCAACGCAGCTTCGCTCCCTTAAATGATTTATCCCTTCACGTGTCATTGTCATTACCCGGAGCACTTCAGCATTTCCCAGCCTTGCCCTTGTGCAGATGGGCGGCGTGTGCCATTTAACTGACATTTTAATAGCAAATAATCACTGAAACTATTAATAGTTGGAAGAGTTTCAGCAATCACAGCCCCGTGTAGCGCTTTCTGCGTGTATGGCAACATTTGTTTCTAATTCTACATTTTTGCTCTTTTTTTCATTTTTGTAATACACAAGTTTATTCTTTGGGATCATGTGACCTTAAGGATGGCTGATTTCCTGCTTTGGTGTCAAAAACTTTTTAAGTTTCCTTGATCTGCCAATGAGGCTTGCCTTTGGCAAGTGGTTTCTGCTCTATTCAATACCACAGTGGTATTTCACATGTTGCCACTTGTGTGTAGAACTTGGTTCCTAAATATTCACCACAGGCCAGATTTTTAAAGGGTGAAACCACCTACATGCTTTTGAAAATCCCAATAGTTGCCTAATACTTTTAAAAATCTGGCCCAAAGGACACTATACCATCTTGGTATGAAATCCTTCTGAAAGGTAAACTTCTACTGTCGATTTTATATAATATAGGCATACGACCCAGAGATAGGTTGGCAACAAGTGTTCAAACATCATGTGATTTACATCCCAAAGTCATGACATTAAAATAAATACATACATTTGGGGTTCTTTTAATTTGCCTTTTTGTTTCTGAGCCTTTAGGGCATATTAGCTTCATACTTTTGCTGTTACCTCTCACATTGAAAACTTATTTCTGTAATTCCCCATCTTGCAAGCACTGAAGTGCTTCTATTACTTTGTTAGTTGCTTACATAAATGTTGATTTTTTTCTACTGAGCTGTTTATGCTTCTAGTTGAATATTTTAATTTCATAGCCTTTTATGTATGCTACATATTTTGTTATGATACATTTCAGTGATTCTGATAGGTTTACTGTTTTGCACTGCCAACATCAAGGTTTTTTTTAAACGAATTATCCTGTCATTCCTTTGAATTGGTTCCCTTTTGACAAAATAAAGTGCCATGTCTCCACTGTTTTCTGAGGGAGATAGCTAATGCATGCTAGTTGTCCCACAATAAAAACACACGTTTTCTTAATGCTAAGGACACAGACTGTAATGCTGACTCAGATGTCACATTAAGCATTATCATTCAGAGCTTTACAACTTTGGTACTGATTGTGTGCCTAACACTGCTCCTTCACCATCAGAGGTATGTGTGTCTGCGTGCCTACAGCCCCCCATTTGTGTGGGTGCCATGGAAAACCAGTTAATGCATTTTAAACTAAAGGAATTAACAGAGGCTTTCCCACCCCCACCCCCTCAATTTCCCTTATTCCCTTCCCTTATTAAGGGTATGTCTATATGGTGGGACACTAAAGGTGTGAAGTTACAACACATACATTACAGCACCTTAAACCCCTGCGTGCACACTCTCGTTCAGAAGTAAAGTTGACCTTAGTTTAGACCTTGTCAGTCTGGGCAACCATAGAAGATTGCAGGAGTCCTTCCCTAACACACTGTTAATCAGCAGGCTTTTTACCTCTGTTGGACATTTTTTTAAATGTTGTACTGTTCAAGTGTATCCCCCATTTGATTTTTTTTTAAGTCCAGAGAGGAGGAGTGAAGTAATGGAGCACTCAGAGAAATGTAGGACTGGAAGGGACCTGATAGGTCATTTAGTCTAGTCTCTGGCACTGAGGCAGGACTAAGTATTATCTAGGCCATCTCTGACAGGTGTTTGTCTAACCTGTTCTTAAAAAAAACATCTAATGACAGAGATTCCACAGCCTCCCTAGGTAATTTGTTCCAGTGCTTAACCACCCTGACAATTAGGAAGTTTTGACTAAGATCTAAGCTAAATCTCCCTTGCTGCAATTTAAGTTCATTACTTCTTGTCTTGTCCTCAGTGGATAAGGAGAACAATTTATCACCCTCCTCTTTAAAACAATCTTTTATGTACCTGAAGACTATTATCTCCCCCTCCCCATCGTCTCTCCTCCACACTAAACAAATCCAATTTTTTCAATCTTTCCTTGTATTGTCAGACCTTTAATTTTCTAGACCTTTAATCATTTTTGTTGCTCCCCTTTGGACTTTCTCCAAAATGTCCACATCTTTCCCAAAGTGTGGTGCCCAGAACTGGACATTGTACCCCCGAAGAGGCCTTATCAATGCTTAGAAGAGTGGAAGAATTACTTCTTGGGTCTTGCTTACAACACTTCTGTTACTACATAACAGAATGATTTTTGCTTTTTTTGCAACAGTATTACATTGTTGACTCATATTTAGTTTGTGTTTCCCTGTAACCTCCAGATCCTTTTCTGCAGTATGCATCATAGTCAGTCATTTCCCATTTTGTATTTGGGCAATTGATTTTTCCTTCCTAAATGTAGTACTTCGTATTTGTCCTTAATGAATTTATTTCAGACCATTTCCTCCAGTTTGTCAAAATCATTTTGAATTCTAATCCTACCCTCCAAAGCCCTTGCAACCCCTCCCAGCTGGGTGTCATCTGCACATTTTATAAGCGTATTCTCCATTCCCTTAGCCAAGTCATTAATGAAAATATTGAATAGTACTGGACCCAGGACTGGCCTTTTCAGGACCCCACTAGATACATCCTCCCAGTTTGACAGTGAACCATTCATAACTGCTCTTTGAATATAGTCCTTCAACCAGACCATACTTCCCTAATTTGCTTATGTGACTGTCATGTGGGACTGTGCCTTACTAAAATCAAAATATATCACATCTACTGCTTCTCCCCTTATCCACTAGGTCAGTAACCCTGTCGAATGCAATTAGGTTGGTTTTGCATGATTTGTTCTTGACATATCCATGCTGGCTATTCCTTAGAACAATTATCCTTTACATGCTTAAAAATTAATTGTTTAATAATTTGTTCCAGCATCTTTCCAGGTATCAAAGTTAGGCTGAATGGTCTATAATTCCCTGGTCCTCTTTGTTCCTCTTTATAGAGACTTAGGGCTAGATTCATAAAGGTTTAAGTGTCTACATCCCAATTTAAGGCTCTACCTCAATTCCCAAACTCTTGCCAAATGCTTTAGGAACCTACATTTTCAGGGTAAAAGTTCCTTAGGTACCTAATTTTCTGCCCTGAGCATGCGCACTGCTGCCTTATTCTAGACATCTGGGTTCCTGTATCCCACCTAAGGCTCAGAGCAATTCACAAACCAGGGAAGATGGCAATGCGCATCTTGTGAGTGGAGCCTGAGCCAATAGGTGGAGCTCACTGGAGGACAATGAGATGGGTCACTAGCCACCTTATAACTTCTATTGCAGTGGTGAGAGCACTCAGCTGTGATGGAGAAGACTCAGGTTCAGTTCCCCCCTCAGACAGTGAGGGGAAGAGAGGATTTGAACAGGGGTCTCCTACATCCCAGGTGAATGCTTTAACCACTGCAATAGAAGTTACAAGGTGGGTACCACCTCCTCTGGCTGTTTTGTGGGAGTTAGACACCTGCCTAGCTCATTTTCTGGAGAAACAGTTTAGCTGCCTGATTCCAGGAGTGGGGTTCCCATTCATGGATCTCCAGGCAGAGCTGCGTGCCTGCCTGCACTGGGAACATAGGCACCGATCTCTGAGGAAGCACACAAACCTCTGGTTGGCAATCTTCCATTGGCTGTCTTAGGGAGTTCCCTGCCTAGCATGCTGTTTTTTGTGGATTTCACTCTGAGCCACCTCTCTCTCCATTCACTGTATAGGAAGCTTAGGCACCTAACTCAAGATTGTGAAGCACAGCTGTTGTTCTTGAGACTTTCTTGGTCCCTAAAAGCTAGTCATTGTGATACTGACCATTGGAATGCTCTTTGTGACTCTAGCCCTTAGGTCTTTTCTTCAATGCTAAAAAACAAAATCTGTATTAGGTTTTAAGTTGGGGTCATGGGTGTAGTTTGGGGAGAGGCAGGGAGCATTCCTCCCCTCTCCTCTTAAAACTGCAAGCCTCAGGCAGGTGCAGAATTTACCCCCCTCCCCCCACAAGTCAAACTACGCCAATGCTTAGGGTAACTAAGGTGCAGAAGCTATTCTGAGATTTAAAAAACAGTGAGGGAAAGGCCTGAGAAAATATCTCTGGAATAAGCGAAGGCAAAACGCTCATATGTTTGTGCCAAAGGAGAGACGTACAAATTTTGTTTTGAAAACTTGATCAATATGTGAGACCACAAGGAGGGGAAGTCTGTATAAGGAGCCATGGTAGATTTTTCTGCCTACTAGTTTGCATTTAAAATGAATTAATCATATTTAAAATACGGTTTACTATGCTTTGCACTAGTTTCAGTGTTTTGTGTACATTAAATGTTTGTTTACTGTACAGTTTCTGATCTACAATGGAAAGAGACTAATAAAGAAAAAAACAACACCTTCATACAGGGTTTTACATACAATAACCCTGCAGTTTAATTCTGTAGAATGCTTTTCCAAATTAGAAAAATACTTTTCTTTATTTGTGTCCAAATTTAAAATAGAGATTTCACAACGGAAGCAAATTGTGACTGGAGTGTCTGCAACTGGCAGGCCAAGATAGTGGGTGTCCAGCTCCCCCTGGCTTCCTCTACAGGGGACCCAGAGCCCCCAAAACTGCAGGAGGCATCCCTGGCCCTTGGGCGGACTCGCCTAGAGTTGCTCAGTCCCCCTCCACCCTGCCACCATCCTAGAGAACCAGCCCAAATCCTCAAGTGGCCACCCAGGCCAGGCCTGGCCTGGCCTGGGCAACCATTACAACTTGCTACCCCCAGATCAGGAGCTGGGCAATTAGCAAATTGTGACAGTTGTGCTCACATCTATCACAGTTGGCTACCTCGGGACCAGAGAATGGGGAACGATAGAGGTAGTAAATGATGACAACGCAGCAAAGACCACCCACGGGCCAGTAACTGCTTCAGGTAGCAAAATGTGATGGTAGCACTTTGTAACGTTACAACTGTCACATAAGTGGCTCCTTCCCCTCCTCATCTCTTGTGACATGGGCAGCAGCGATTCTTCCCTGCACAAAACTCAGCCCAAGCCATTCTGTATCTTTGGCTTCACGAAGGGAACTTGGGCCCTGCAAACATTCCCCTGGGCACATAGGAAGCCAAGTCCACACTTGCTTAAGTGGGTGTGTGATGAAGAGAGATTGGTGGGGAGGGATGGGGCGTGGGTGCTTTGGAGACGTACGGAGAAGTGAAAGGAGCTGGGCGGAGCCCTAGGCCCTGCCCTGGCTCACTGCAGCCTGCTGAAGATAATGGCTAGCACAGCGGACAGACCAGATACCTGAGATCTTTTCCTCCCTAATTGCAACCTGCTCAGCCTTGATAAATTTTGAGAGCTCCAGTAAAGGAAGAAATGAGTGCAGCCTTTAAAGTTCCCATTCCAATATAGATATGAGCTCATGCATTTTGAAAAGATGACCACTTTTATCATTAAAACTACAGTATTTCTCCCAAACAGAACCACATTGAGCAGGTAATCGACATTTAATTTAAGAGGCTGGTTTGGACTTGTAGGTACAGAATAGATAAATACTTTAGCCTGGTTCAACCACTTTTCTTGCTCCTATGTGTGGGCAGCTACCCACATTTTAATGCGCACACAGCTAAATATTCCAATTTTTTTTTTTTTACCCATTCAACTGTTCAGCTTCAATATAATGTGTAAGCAAGGGGAGGATAGTATTGTTAGTAATGAAAAAGTTAAATACACATTAGTAAAGTTAACAAAAACAGGCAAAGGAGGGAGTACAAAAAGATGGATTGATTCTAGACAGTGACCCTACAGACGCCTCCAATAATACATTGTATTCTGAAACCTTTTTATAATGTTACAAGGTGTCTAATTTGTCTTTCTATGTTGTACCAAAAGCAAAATGACCCGATGGGCTTTATTTAACATAAGCTTTGCCTACCTTGTTTTGGGCTGACTAGAGTACGATCATTATCTGATGCAGTAAATTGGTTTTGAGTGTATTTGTGTCAGTTTCTATTTATTCACTTTAAGATGTCACCAGCCTAAACTGAGCTGACTTCAGATTTAAAAAAGGATGTTCCAATCCAGATGCCATCTAGTTGGCAATGAACTAGGCAGGAGTACCAGTTTCCCTCTTACCATGTGCAGCTATTTCTTAGCTAACATTTTAAAAAAATGCTTAGGACTATAATGGCCCAGTGGCTTAATACAGAACTGAATAAGGAAGGTCCTAAAAAAAAATCCAACTGACATAAATTGTTAACAAAGAGAAACAACCAGGGGAAAGTTACACAATACCTTTCCTAGATTTGTACTGGGCAGCCTGTATTTCTGCAAGTTTGAGTCCTCATCTGATTGCCATGTCAAATTAAAAATGTAGCTTTCTGGCATAACTTTTAGAAACAAAAATTAACTGTCCATTATTTCTGCTTTCTTGCATGCTTAGTTACCTACAAACAGATTTTGTTTAGCGATGGCGTAGCAGGAGTTGACTTCAAGTCTCAAAGCTGCACAAATGAAGGTCATTTATGACTAAGTTATTTTCTATTCTCCTTTTACCTTTTTTAAGTAAGAGGCCCATAATAACTTTCCCCCGACTAAGTTAGCACATACATCACCTTTTTTGCTGCAGTAATCCTATTTCTTGTGCAAATAGCATTTTCCCTTTAACTATGCTCACCAATATTTCGTTAAATAGTCTTCATCACTGATCTAATGCAAGATAGCAAAAATTCACTTTTTAAAAATCTACTTTGTCTTTTCAAAAGTCTCCTAAATTTATTGTGAAACTGTCTTCTAGAGATATTGTGGTAGGGATGCAGGATTTTTAGAGGGCAAGATTACTTATTTTAGGTTACAAAACATTCCGTTTAGGAATAAATATTAGATTCTTCTGGCACCGGGTAAACTGACAATAGTAGCCTCTTTACACTATACTGCCTTACATAAAGTGGCCCTAAAGCAAGAGTAGCCAGCCATGGGAGGGTCAGAACCTTGTTTACTCTAGGTAAGGATAAAGTGAGGCCTAGTGGCACACACATTTTGCTAACCTTGATCTATTAATAATTTATTAATTACTATTTAAATTTGTGTGGTTGAAGTGAAGTCTTTCTGAGCCTATACTCTTCCTTTGAAGAGTGAGTGAGTGTGTGTGTGAGCACACACAGTAGCAGGCTTTGTGTATGATGAAACAAGAACATATCTTTTTTCCATTACATTCATTCTTCTTAGAAGCAGCCTTCCTGGCAGCCTTTGGCCCATTTTTCTAATCAAGTGTTGTGTTCTCAAGTTCCACATTTTGCAATTTAAGCCCAGTTCAGTTTGTTGATGATGTTCCTTTAAAGCAGGTAGCACCATGTCCTTTTATTTTACTTAATATATTGTTGCCCCTTCTTCTGACCCAGTATTGCTCCCCTACTGAGCAGCAGCAGCTGATGCCAGGCCTTCCCAGTGGAGATAGAAATCAGCAACGGAGACTGGGTATATTCATAGTGCATAAAGGCAATAAAACAAGTTACACTCAATGACTTCTCGTCAGTTAGGAAACAATATATACATTATATTGTTATAATACAATGTTATTACAATGTTATAGCTATTAGGAAACTAATTTATATCCATCTTTGCAGACAACTTTCCTATCAAAAAAATGTCCATATCTGACACACTGGGAAAAGGACCTGGATAGACAAGTTAGCCCAGAGAACTAGGATTTGATTTGGAAAATAGGACCAGCAACATCAGTCTGTAGCACAACAAAAGAAAATTTCTTTAAAATACCGTTTCAATGGTACCTCACACCAGTCAGGTTAAAATATACATAGAGATTGAATGGGGATAAATGTTGGAGAAATTGTGGTGAAAGAGATTTTATGCATATATAGTAGACATTTCCTGTCATTGGAGAGTGTTGGATATTTTCCCTGAGGTTTCTGGATTTTTATATAGTGTTTCCCATTCCTCAGGGTCCCATTTAGTAACCTGCTGCATCTGTCCCAAAGCAGTTTCAATAAGTTGGCTCTTCTATTTAGAATTGTGGTTGGGCTACTCAACAGTAATTTTCACACAAGCTTATGTATTTGGTTGTTTCCCCCCTGGTTTTCTGGAAAGGATAGAAAGACACACGGATAGCTGCTGTGTTATGACCTTTGACACTACATTTCTATCCCACTCTCATGCACACAAACAACCCAAAACAGGAAAGTTTACTGAATCTGAAAAGGAGAAAAAGCCAAGAACTCCTTAAGGAGATAGACCATCCTGTCACAAGGGGACAGCTGAGTGGCCCGCTTTTCCACTTTCTCTTAGGAACTTGAAGGGACAACCCAGCAAGCCTGCTCTTCCCATCCCCCAAAACGAGTTTTTCCAGGGGCTTGGCTCTGTAACTGGGGAACTCAAGACACCCCTCTGCTGGGTCCTGCTGCTTTCTCTCTCACTTTAAACATTCAGGTTTGTTACACTGTATGGCTCATGAGGGTGTTGGGGAATCTCAGTATGCCATGTCTTGCTACCACCTTCCCTTTGAAGAGCCCAAAAAGCCATTGGACCTCCCACCCTTTCCCCCACTCTAGAAGCTAACAGCAGGTAGTAAAGATCTAGACTCTAGTGGGGGTGACAAATGTTCTGTGGAGGCTCTGGAACTGGATACTACTTTCAACCTTTTGATATTCACCAGCATTAATTGTAATTAATTAGTCATTCTCTGAGCTTGGAAAGGTGAAGGGGATTGACTGCAGGAAGGAAATGGATGAAAAGGCAGCAGCTTAGAGTTAAGTCTCCAATGCTCAGGCTAGTTTAATTCGTGATTCATGCCACTGGTCCCAGGAAAAAGCTGATTTCTTGTTAGTATCTACAGATACCAGTAATTGAAGTTGAATATGGTGATTCCATACACTTCATCGAATTCTAAACAGCAAGCGTTATTTTGGGTATAAAACAATCTCTTAAGTGGTCTGGCCTTCTCTCCTCTCTGAACAGTGGTAAGTTACAATTCCCATGTAGTATTGCTAACTCCAACAATCTTGAGTCCCCCTCGCTCCCACCCCCCCCCCAATTATGAGGTGTTTTCTTGTTGATTATATTGTGTTTTTAATGTCTTGAGTTTTGAATCCCCCTGCCTACCTCCAGTGTGGTAGCTGCAGCATTGCCAGCTCTCAACACCCTCCCCCCATTTCTCCCTCTCCCCACCTCAGTCGTTTGCCCAGCAACATGCATTATTTCTCACAACTCCTCACCAGGCCTATGTTGCAGGGATAGAGCGAGAGAAGTGGAGGGAGAACTGCCCTCAACTGCTGTGATCTTTCTGCTCCCCATTCCTCTCCTGTGAGAACATTACTTACTGCTTCCTCTCCTCCAACCCCTACCAAAAACCTCCTCCTGGTTCCTGGTGTGTGTGTGGGGGGAACTCAGCCTACTTCCTGCAGCAGCCCTGATTGGCTGCTCTTTCCTAGGAGGTAGAGAATGGGGGAAGCAAAGGCAGCCAATCAAAGGATTCCCCCTGCCCCCCACTCCCCCCACAGGACTGGAGCCTTTCAGAGGGAGAGAGGGAGAGAGACTTCAGCAGGGGTCAAAATAGCATTAGGCAGGCTGAAATCACAAGAGTTAGCAACACTGCTGACATAGTGCAACACTTCAATACAATCAAAACAAATAGTAGATGCTTATAAATCACATAAGCCCTGATCCCACAAGCTGCCCCACTTGACCTCTGCCCCCAGCTGCCATTGAATCCAATGGACTCACCACAGAACAGCTTGTAACACAGTAGTATTATATCAGTCTGTCTGCTTCCAAACGTGACAAGGCAGCAGAGGGTGGTGCAGAGGGGACTAGTTCACTTGGGAGGCAAACTTTCCTGTCAGAGAGGCTAAACATTTCTATATCTTTACTGGAACTTGAATGTAAAAGAATAACACACAACAGATTTATGATAGACTAAAATCGCTATTGAGTAATATTTCTGCACATTCATCCATGGCTGCAGATTTTTCCTTGCCCATACCCATTATCTTCCTTGCAGTGGTATAAATTTAAATATTGATGGATATAGAAAGATGGTTTACACTTTATATTAAGGTAACATTCATAAATAGTTTATAATGTCTAGATGTTACAAGCATGTTACAGATGTGAGCAGTGTACATTATAGATCGTTTTAAGCACATCTATTGAAAGTGTTATAGATGGCTATAAGTGACCTGTTGGACTAACAGTTGATTTATAACTTATTTATAAATGGAATATGATTAAAATGTCTGACCAAAAATGAAATTTCACTACTAGAATTTAATCCCTGCTTTGAATACTTTTTATATTATGGGTTCTATTTTCATTTAACATTTATTCTTCTAGTAATGTTAACAGCAATTGTGGTCACACATATAGCGGAAACTAGGTCCTTTCAGTGTTGATTTTTTTGAAGGATTTTCAGTATTTCCTACTAGTTGCATAAATACAAAATGAACCCAACAGATTTAACAAAATGCATTTGTTAAAGTAATCTGTAAACTGTGGGGCTCTGTTTATTAGGAGTTTGCTACCTGAGGTATACATAATTTCTTTCATTAAATTATATAAAGCATTATCGTAAACAAAACAGGCAAAACATCAATGAATCAAATTATATGTAACATGGTGGCCCAGATACAAGTAATTATAGAAGGAAAAAGGAATTGAACTTTTAATAATAACTGAAAGGCATAAACGTGATGCTTTACAGCAATTTCCACATGAAAGAAAACAATCACCAAATTGCATATTTGCCACCGGAGTGTTTGTGTGTGTGCACATGTTAATGAAAAGTAATTTTACATGATTCTTCAAACACATTTAATCATTTTCATTTCAAAATGACTTTGTAGCTCTCCAGCATTTTCTGTTTTTCTTTGAATATAAAAATGAACCTTTCTCCAAGCAGTTAATATCCACAGGTCTTACTGAATCATTCATTTTTTTAAAGGGGGATTTCATGTCCTTTGTAAAATTTTCTATTATTATAATGAAATGCAGAAAGAAGAACAACAACTTGTTTTTTCTAGAAATCTTCCTCCCAGAACAATAAAGTTTTGAACAAAATATTTTCACAAAATCTCATTTTATCTTCTTTAACAAATCATGATATGTCGGACTCCTTATAGGCTTATAAAATGACAAGTTACCATTTTAACCGGAGAAAAAAATAGATGAAATCTAATTTCAGGAAAGTCCATGCTGAGTTCAGACAGGTTTTTACTAAAGTAACTTTTAAGAGTTGCCTCTTAGGTTTCAAGATCCAGTCCAGGAAACAATACTTTAATTTATCACTGGCACCATAGCTTTTTTCCCCATGGGTGAAGTTAGGAATCTACTGCATTATGAAACTGTTTAATTCTGTATACATGTTTCAAATATACACAGTTCAGAACCCCAGCAGAATCCTTATAGGCTACATCCTAAATCCTCCTATTCTCCCCAAACTGTTATTTGCCTCATAAAAGATACAGAAATTAATAACCTAAAGATCTTTATTGCTGGAAAACCATGATGGGACTATAAATTTTATTTTAAAAAAATCTCAATGCAGTTGTTTAAAAACATTAAATAAAAGCATCTCAGTAACAAAATATGTAATTAGTGCTTTTGTTCCAGTTACAACTGAGAATACACTGTAATTTAAATCAAAGCTTGTAATTTTCACTAACAAAAGTTGAAATCTCAGACACCTTCATTACATAAAAAGCACAAGCAAAGGAAATTGATCCAATGATAATGTTCTGTATTGCCATGCAGAACACCCAGTTGAGAATCCTTCAGGTAACACATTTGTATACTGGGATGTTTGTGTGTGCTTAAACATATATAAAAGAATTCTCCATATAACCAAATGAGAACCCCTCCAGCTGTTCATGAATGGCACTGACAGATTGAGAAATAAGTCCCATCCACCCCTTAGCAGGAAGAATAGTAAACTGTGATGCAGGAACTCCAGGGTGGTATCAATTAATAACACTTGATATGATGAATAATAGATCCTTTGTGCGATTTTATCACTTCCTAATACTAGCATTATCAATCACTCATTCCACAAGCTGTGCAAAAATATCTATATTTAGCTGATTCAGATAAACTCAATAAACATAGTGGGCATTTGAGAAACATATTAAAACCATTTCACAGGCTAAATGAAATCTGCTGCCATTTAAATATGAAGCCAGAGCAGTCTTACAATACTTTGTTTTCAGATTGCGCTAACAGGAAAGAAATAGGTTACTTTCAAAGGTTGAAAAGCTCCGTTACAAACAAACAAACACTCTCTCTCTCTCTCTCTAAAAGCTTGATTTCCATAAAACCAGGAAAGAAAGCACAGCTGCTAAAACGTATTATAAAGAAATCCTTCTATTTCATCTATGTTAGAAAGCTTACAACAAAATGTGGCAAATGACATCACATAAATAGCAAGTTAAACAACATCACACGACAAAGAGAACCTTGTTTATTAAATAATTCAACCTTTTAACTGATGATATTTAGTTAATTTTATTTATTTTTGCTTTAGTAATGCATATTCTGTTCACTCAAAGTGTGCAAAAATGGGGACGGAGGCAGGTGTTTAACTTTTCTAATGAAAATCAAGCAGAGATGAATTTTCTAGCTGAATGAGAGTCCTATTAAACAGGAAAGCTAAAAAACCACAGCTGGTAAGACAAAGCTGCTCGCTCCCAACCTTATGCTGTCTTAGCACACATCTGGCTACGTTGACTGAGCAGCTATACATTAGAAGAGTGACCTCTAGTGGACCTAAGTGACCGGTGTCATCATGGCAGCTACATTATTTAGATCTGGTTTGCAACCAGTTCCAATCAGTGGGTGGCAAAAAGAAGGCACAATCATTGTAAAGACAAGATTTTCTTTCTTTCTTTTTTTTTTAAATAAGCCATTCTACACAAACTTACATTTATCTTGTAGATTATTTTTGGACATAAAATTGCATATGTAATAGAATTTAAAAGATAACACAAAAAGTAGGCTGTTCTACCTGAAGCAAAATAATACCCCTGCCTCCCAAACATCAACATTCATTCTTGGCTATATGCAGTACAAATATTTTAGGAATCTGTGACAAAAGACAATTAAAAAAAAGTCAAAATCATAAAGCTTGTAAACAGATAATCTGAAATACATTTTATTTATGGAAAAATATCATCAAAATAGTACCACTATGGACTAAACTGCCTGAGTTTTCATTTCATTTGTGATCTTGAAGTAGAGACTTTAGCACAATAAGATCAATTTCAGTCACAACCAGTGCCGTACAGCAACCGCATCCTGTGGATTTTTTTCCTCTTCATTGGAATTTGTGTTGTGCTATCAAAAACTCTTGTGCTAATCCTTCAAACAAAGGGATATTGAGGCAATTCTTAAATCATTTGGCACAAAGTTATTTTGGCTGGGGCATAAATTTGAGTCTCAGTCATGATGAATAATGTAACATTCCACCTATCAAGTATTCATTTTGATTGAAGAGTTTTCTTTATGTCGTTAACTTCCATCTGCAAAGAAAAATCTCATTAGGTGGTTTATTGGTGTGTCAAATTCAAGCATAGTGCCAGCAGCAAATTCAGTTGCATCTTATCTCAGGGTGTGATGGGCTTGAAAGTAGAGGAAACTTTGTTATCCCCTTATTATTCCCACCAGCAAAAGCCTCCCACATCCCGGTGACTCTCATTCCTGCTAAAGAGAATTGGAGATGGCTCCCTTCTTCCAGAGCCAGGCAAAAAGAATAAATGGACACAAATCGGATATCAGGAATGGTAACATACACAAGCCAGTAAGTGAACACTTCAATCTCCCTGGTCATTCTATTACAGATTTAAAAGTCACTATCATTGAACAAAAAAACTTCAGAAACAGACTTCAAAGAGAAACAGCAGAACTAAAATTCATTTGCAAATTCAACACCATTAATCTGGGCTTGAATAGGGACTGGGAGGGGCTGGCTCACTACAGAAGCAGCTTTTCCTCTCCTGGAATTGACACCTCCTCATCTATTACTGGGAGTGGACTACATCCACCCTGATTGAATTGGCACTGTCAACACTGGTTCTCCACTTGTGAAGTAACTCCCTGCTCTCCATGTGTCAGTATATAATGCCTGCATCTGTAACTTTCACTCTATGCATCCGAAGAAGTGAGGTTTTTACTCACGAAAGCTTATGCCCAAATAAATCTGTTAGTCTTTAAGGTGCCACCAGACTCCTTGTTGTTTTTTTAGGCAAAGATAGTCACTGGAACATGTCATGGACTTACTCAGACTCTTTTCCACTGAGTGGACACTGAACCTTTGCAGCACTCCAAGCCTAAAGGCTTCTCTTCACACAGAAGTTACGCTGGTTTAGTTAAATCAGTGCAACTTGTGTGCGTGTGGATTCTCGTATCTATTTAAAACTGATAATATCAGTTTAGCTAGCAAGCTCAACCAATATAAGCTAGGTTAAACTGATATAAGAATGTCGACATGCAAAAGTTATAAAATTGTTATAAAAAAATCACACCTTTAGTTAGAGCAGAACAGCTCTGTATTTAGACCAGACTTAGCTCTGTCCTGAGAAACTGGAATCCAGAACTCTGAATGGTACTGACTGCTATAAAAGGTTTATTAACCTTCGCTGAATTGTTAATTATTAAAAACTATGGCCTCTCACAGATCTGCCTATGCAGAAGAAATATTCAGAAGGCCCCAATTCTGCTATCTTTACTCGT
This sequence comes from Trachemys scripta elegans, assembly GCF_013100865.1. NCBI lineage: Eukaryota > Metazoa > Chordata > Testudines > Emydidae > Trachemys > Trachemys scripta. The sequence goes on along the minus strand of NC_048298.1, from coordinate 210,024,875 downwards.
GTTGAACAGTATGTTATTAAGTAAGAGCAGCCCATTGAAATCATGTTTTGATTTTCCATCATTAGTATAAAAAATATACAGCCACAAAATAAAAGTAAAAATATCAAATTAATGCTAAAACCTTGTTAATGACAAGTATGTCAATCCCCAAATCATGAAAAGCAGTTTCAAAGTTACTTTATATATGAAGCAGTATATTTGATGGTCCAAATAATGGCTCAGTTCTGCTACATTTATTCATGTTGCTGGTGTCAAGTACTACACAAGTGACTGATTCAATAGGATGACTCCAAGTAAGGTCATATTCAATGTTAAAGAAGCAGAACCTGGACTCTTAATGGAAATAATATATATTTTTTAAAATGATACTTTTTTAGAACTATCAGATTGTGTGCAAGAGAAACTGCAGAATCTTGTTAGCTGAAATTAACTTTTCAAATAAAATAAGACCAATTCTTATTTAAAAAGTCACTGGCAGACTGTAAATCACATTTTAAAACATAAATTCTCTCATCTACTTTATGAACAAATTAGATGATTAAAACTAAGAATTTTAAAAACAGATTTCACTTTCCACTAGCTAAACTCTGTTTACTTGTTTGTATTTCCTTCAGCTTAGACAATAAAAAATAGATTATTCAGATTCCAGATAATTTTCATATTTTCATGTGATAACAGCATATAGATTGCAAACACTGCAGGGGGAATATATATTTGTTTAAATACATACATTCTGTTAATATAAAAAGAAATTCAAATATATTTATCTTAAGTTTTATAAGAGCTTGTTTGCCCTAAGTTTGAGGCTAAATTTGACCTGCCAGTATCCCTATAAAGTTGTCTCCGACCACATAAGATTCAAGTACCTGTAATCGTAGACGGATCTTTTTTTCTTCATCCAATTCAGACAACAATTGTTTAATCTCTTTTCTATAAAAAAAGAATGAAAAAATTGCAAAAGTTCATATTATTAAAATAAAGGTAATTATCTCTGAACCATTTCCCCACCAAACCAGTTACTGTATTTTCTCAGTAAATCTTAATGATTTATCAAAGTATTTATATCCTTAAAACATTTTGCATTAGTTTCATTTAAAACACATAATAGACAGAAGTGACTTCATTTAATGCTTTTGGAAAACAGCTGTGTAGCAGCTGACCATTTTTGTTCAACTTACAAAAATAGGACTGTTTATAGCTCTCATTTTTTTATACGACAATAGGAAATTTGGATTAGTCCATTGGTAGGTTACAGAAACTGGTAACATAAACGATCACACATTTAAACTGTTTTAAAGCTGTTTAACAAAGCACTATTTAAACTGCATCTTAACTTAAAAAGCTAGATAATTCCCAAGTGTAGGTCACCAAAAAATGGTCTGTTGTCCAGGGGATGTAATGAAGGGAAAAGAAATGGTTTCTGACCTCTGAAAGGTAAGACCAGGATGTAATTATCTGGAGGAGGAAGTTTCACTATATCTTTCCCATAGAGAGATCCTCTCTTCTGTCCCAGGCCTGTGCTCTGAACATAATAAATCTTAGAGAATAGGTGTCAGTTGGCCCAAATTGGGCCACATTCACCTCGACAACCCCTACTTGACAGCCCTCCCCAGTGTTCTTTTATTCCCCTACAGTCGCCTTGTTTTGTCACATTCCTCTGCCACTACAGTGTCTTTAATGGTACTCCTACAATCCTCTTCCCCAAACCTCTACATTACCCTACCCCTTTACCATTTTTGGCCTGGCCACACATGGCAGATATCTTTCCAGTGGGCACCCTGGCTTCATTCCCACTGGGAACAATGGAAGATATCAGCGATATTCAGGAAGAGCAAAAATAATGAGAAAATCCCAGCTTCTGAGATGTGAGCAGTTTAAACTCTCCCAATATCTCCCCCCTGCCCCAGAATAAAAATAAATGTAAGACTCAATAATAACAGGAGAGTTTTCAACTCATTATTAATCACAATTCAGTTACAGAATTGCCAGCCTCACGAGATCAAAAACCATGAGCCAGTTCCTAAAAAAGTAATGATTTATAAAACATCATCAAACCATGTTTTTTTAGTCTGTCTTTTAACTTTTTACCTCCCTCTACTTTTTTGGTAATGTGTGTATGCTAATTTCAGGTTGAAAAGTCAACTTCAATGCACACATGCGTCTCCCTGCCTGCTCAAATGGAGATGCTGAAGGTACACAAACATATTTAAGGAGAAGTAGAATGGAGAAGATGCAAAATGGTTAAATATTTGTTTTATTTAGGCTAGTCCTAAGTGGCCTCTGATAATGGTATCTCCTTATTAGGATGGATACCCCTTCAAAAGTATCCCTTCAACAACAGAGAGAATGGATAGAGAGAGGGAAGACATCCAGCCTGGTGGGAAAGAGGGGGAGTACTTATGCTAATTTATTGTACACGGGTATAATAAAGTGGAGAGCACTATAATGTGATAAATATAAAATATGATGAAAAATCTAATTCACACGTATTTCAAAACATACAAGGCCTGTAAAACGGAGGTGGAAAATACATAATGAACACCCAAGAAAGAGGAGGTTACTCACCTGTGCAGTTACTGATCTTCTTGGAGATGAGTGTCCCTGTGGGTGCTCTATTGTAGGTGTCGGTACGCCCCTGCGCCGTTGTTCGGAGATTTTTACAGCAGTACCCATATTGGCCACGCATGCACGAAGCCTGCCTCACATACCAGTCTTGTCTTAATAGCGCGCATGCGCGGCCGAACTCCTCAGTTCCTTCTCTACAACGGAGCCTGCCCCAGCTCCGAAGTAGAGGGGAGGAGGATGGGGAGTGGAGCATCCACAGGGACACTCATCTCGAAGAATGTCAGTTGCTGCAAAGGTGAGTAACCACCTCTTCTTCGAGAGGTGTCCCTGTGAGTGCTCCACTTTAGGTGACTGAAAAGCAGTGTCTCTCAAGGAGGTAGGGACTTCAGATCTGGAAGGAATGCAGTAGATAGAACAACTCTGCCCACATGCGTATCAGTGATGGGTCCCTGTGTAAGAGCATAATGTTTTGCAAACGTATTTTCGAAAGCCCAAATGGCAGCTCTGGAAATGTCCTTAAGGGGAACGTTATGTAGAAAGGACACTGAGGCCACCATGGATCTGGTGGAGTGAGTCCTGATAAAAGTAGGAGGAGTCACTTTCTGTAGTTGATAACAGAGACAAATGCAACTTGAGATCCAGTTGGAAAGTCTGAGATTAGAGATAAATGAGCCCTTAGAGCATTCTGCAATGGGGACGAATAGCTTGTCGGAACGCCTAAAGGTTTTAGTCCTGTCAAAGTAGAAGGACAAAGTTCTGCGCACGTCCAAAGTGTGCATCGTAGATTGATAGGAATTCGCATATGGTTTTGGAAAAGGTAGGGAGATAGATAGGCTCATTGAAGTTGAAAGATGAGTGCACCTTTGGTAGAATTTCGGAGTGTAAGCGTAGGGTGACTTTGTCCTTAAAAAATATGGTGTATGGAGGATCTGCCATGAGTGCTGCAATTTCTCCTGTGCGTCTCGCAGAGGCAATTGCTACCAGAAATGCAGTTTTCATAGAGAGAGGTAGGAGGGAACATGTGGCTAATGGTTCAAATGGTTTTTGGGTTAGGCATGTTAAGACTAAGGGAAGGTCCCAAGGTGGATTAGGCAGTTTGATGTCTGGATATAGGGTATGCGGTCCCTTAAGGAATCGCTTAGTAATGGGGTGAGCAAAGATAGTCCTATCATCGATGGCATTATGGAACATTGTAATTGTGGACTTTGATGGGACTCAGGGAGAGTCCAGAGAGTTTAATCTCTAACAGGCAGTCGAGGATTAGCAGGAGAGGCGTGGAAAAAAGAGCGTTTTTTGTGACAGCCCACCAGTGTGTAAATCTTGTCCAGTTATGAAGGCAGGTGGTGCATGTAGAATTTGTTGTGCTATGAAGGAGTACAAGTATGCTCGGCATGAGAGAACCATGAAGGAGCCAAACCTTGAGGTGTAACAAGGTTAAATTGTGGTGGAGTAGATGACCATGTTGTTAGGACAAGAGATTCGGGCGAAGGGTAGTGGGATGGGTGTGGAAAACGACATCTTGGTAAGGAAAGGGTACCATGCCTGTCTGGTCCACTTGGGGCTATCATTATGACCCTGGCTTGGTCTGTTCGTATTTTTATCAATAATTTGTGTATGAGTGGTATCGGGGAAATGCATACATTAGGTCAGTGTTCCATGGGAACATGAAAGTATCCCCCGAGGAGTGTTTGCCTAGTCCCGCTCTGGAACAAAATCTTGGGCATTTCTTGTTTGCTGTAGTTGCGAAAAGGTCTGTAGTTGGGTATCCCCATGTGTGGAATATGTCTAGTACTATAGCCTCATTTAGTTCCCATTCGTGGTCTATGAGAAATCTTCTGCTGAAGTCGTTGCAGTGGTATTGAGAGAGCCAGGTAAGTATGCAGCTGATATTCAGACATTGTGTCTGAGACACCAGTTCCATTGTTTCATCGCTTCTGTACAAAGGGAGTGGGATCATCTCTCCCCCTCCCCATTTACATAGAACATGAAGGCAATGTATTGCTCAGAGTTCTAGATGTTGATGTGAAGGGACGTCTCGGCAGGAGATGAAAGCCCCTGGGCAGTGTATTGGGGCATGTGTACTCCCTATACTCCCTATGTGTACTGTACATCCCTACAGTAAGGGATGTGCCTGTAGTTATGACAACCAACAGGACGTTCTGTGGAAAGGGGACCCCGGAGCAAAGGTTGTGAGGCAATATCCACCAGTGGAGGGAGTCCTTGACTCTGGGAGGTACGTATAAAAGTTTGTTCAGACCATGGACATTCGTCTGTAGACAGTGGAATCCAGCTTTGGAAACACCTCATGAAGAGGTGAGTGTTCCTGACTACAAAAGTGCAAGAGGCTATGTGGCCTCGGAGTTGTAAGCAAGCTCGTGCAGCCACTTGTGGACTGTTGCACAGCTTGGGAACGAAAAGGTTGATGGTGTTAAAAAGGTGGAGTGGGAGAGATGCTATTCTTTTGCGTGAGTCAAAATGTGCTCCTATGAACTTCAATTGTTGGGTGGTAGTGAGTGAAGATTTTCTTAGTTCATTCGCAGGCCAAGAGCATGGAAACATTGGACTGTCCATTGTGTGGACTGAATGGCTTCTTGGAGGGTCCTGGCTTTGAAAAGGCAATTGTCGAGGTAAGTAAAAATTATGATTCCCTGACTTCTGAGATGAGCTGTTATGACTGCGAGGAGTTTGGAAAAAAACACGAGGCACTGTCGAGAGGCCAAAAGGTAGGACCCTGTACTGGTAGTGTTGTGAGCCCAGAACGAAATGAATAAAACATCTGTGGGCAGGATGTATGGTCACAGGAACATAAGCATCCTACGGGTCGAGGGCTGAAACCCAATCTCCCTGCTCCAGTGCTGCAATTATGGTTGCAAGAGTCACCATTTTTTTTTAAATTTTATGTAACGAATTTATTGAGGCATCTGAGGTCGAGAATGGGTCGCCATCCCCCAGTTCTCTTTTGTGTTAAAAAGTAATAGGAGTAGAACCCTTTTCTACTGTGTTGGTCAGGCGCTGGTTCTACTGCTCCTAATTGGAGGAGGTGATGCACCTCTTGGTGGAGCAGTTGTTTGTGAGAATGGTCCCTGAAAAGGGACAGGGTGGGGGAGGGCAAAGATAGGAAGGGAATGGGCACTGAAGTAGGGATGATGTTTTCTATATCCTTGATCACATCTTCAAGTTTGCTTATTAGTGGGAGAGGGTTGACATCGAGCCGATGAATTGGTGCGGCGACGTTGATATCTTGGTCACTGACGTTGTTGTTCATATGGTCTATGACTTTGTTGAGTATACGTTGGGTGACACGGATGTTGATAAGGTTGGTATCTATATGGTCTCCTCCTATGTGCAAGGGTTTGGATACCGAGAGACCATAATGTTGCTCTCGAGTCCTTCATGGAGTGAAGCACATCGTTGGTGTTACTGACAAATGGTTTTTCACCATCAAAACGGAGATTTTCGATGGTATTCTGAACCTCGCGAGGAAAAGAAGACGATGAAAGCCATGAAGCTCAATGCATCATGACTGCTGTAGCAGTGGACCTTGCAGCTGTATTAGCAACATCAAGCGCAGCTTGTACTGTGGTACAGGAGACGATTTGTCCCTCGAGACTATGGCTTTAAACTGATTTTTTTTGCCCTCTGGGATGTCATCAATAAAGTCCATGAGTTTCTCATAATTTTTGTGGTCATATTTTACCAGAACGGCTGCATAATTAGATATCTGGAATTGTAATGTGGGCAAAGCATACACTTTACGACCAAGCAGGTCCAGCCTTTTACTGTCTTTACCAGTTGGGGTAGACCTGGGAACTGGTGTTTGTTCTTTTGGTTAGCTGCATCTACTACCAATGAGTTTGGCGTTGGGTGAATAAAAAGGAACTCAGACCCTTTGGAAGGAATAAAATATTTCCCGTCAGCTCGCTTACAGGTAGGTGTGCTAGTAGCTGGTGTCTGCCATATGGTTTTTGGCAGGATCCATAATGGCTGGATTTATAGGTAAGGCAATCCTGGATGTGGAGGAAGGTTGCAGGATATCAGTCAACTCATGCTGGTTTTCAGAAATTTCCTCCAGATTAATCCTCAACTTGTTGGCGACTCTTTTGAAGAGGTCTTAAAATTTTAAGAAATCATCCGACAGTGTTGGTGGGGGAGGCAGTATAGCCTCATCCTGTGTGGATACGGGCTCCACAAGGATTGGGGAAGCATGTGTAGCATGTTCATTGAAGTGTGGAGTAACAGCTTGTTGTTGTGTCTAATTCGTAGCCGTATGCACTGGTGATGGCGAAGTGGCATTGTTCCTATTTTTGGCATCTTGGCAATCATAGTGGAATCGCTTATATAGTGCCCATGGACCACAATATTGCCACTGACCGGGGAAGGGCATAGGTGGTGCTATCCACGGGTTTGTATACCAGGGAGGAAGGGGAAGTCTTTGATTAATGAAGACCTAGATTTTCTATGACCAGTGCTGATTTGGGTCTGTGACTGGGACAATTGGTATGGTGAAAAGTCTCCCTGCACTACGGCTTCCTCATCACTAGAAAAGTGAGATACAGAGACAGCTGTCCGGACTGCATGTGAATGTCAGGAGAAAAATAGGTGTCAAGTGGTGGTGACTGTAGGTTAGGTGACACCTGTAGTCCGGTGAATGAATGAACTGCGGTGCTGGAGAGCCTGTGGCCTTGGCTACACTTGTGAGTTACAGTGCTGTAAAGGCTCCCCCAGCGCTGTAACTCACTCCCTGTCCACACTGGCAAGGGATTTGCAGCGCTGTATCTCCGTGGTTGCAGCGCTGCATGTACTCCACCTCTCCGAGAGGAATAGCGAGTATTGCGCTGCCACTGCAGCGCTGCGGCGCCAGTGTGGCCACCCAATGCGCTGTGAATGGCCTCCAGAATTACGCGGCAGGATCCCACAATGCCTGTTCTAGCCACTCTGGTCATCAGTTCAAACTCTACTGCCCTGGCCTTAGGTAACCAACCATGTGACCGACCCTTTACATTCCCCGGGAATTTTAAAAATCCCCTTCCTGTTTGCTCAGCCTGGCGTGGCGTGGAGTGCTATCAGCGAATCTTTCCAGGTGACCATGCCTCCACGCACCAAGCGAGCCCCAGCATGGAGCAATGGCGAGTTGCTGGACCTCATCAGTGTTTGGGGGGAGGAAGCTGTACAGTTCCAGCTGTGCTCCAGCCGTAGGAAATACGATACTTTTGGGAAGGTATTAAAGGACATGATGGAAAGGGGCCACGACCGGGACGCCCTGCAGTGCAGGATTAAAGTGAAGGAGCTGCGGAGTGCTTACCGCAAAGCCCGCGACGCAAACGGCCACTTGGGTGCTCCCCCCGCGACCTACCGATTCTACAAAGAGCTGGATGCGATACTTGGGGTTATCCCCACCTCCACTCCGAGCACCACCATGGACACTTCAGAGCCAGTGGGGCGGGGGGAGGAGGAAGAGAAGGAGGAGGAGGAAAACGGGAGTGATGGTGGTGGGCCGGATGGAGACACTTCGGAATCCCTGGAGCCATGCAGCCAGGAGCTCTTCTCGAGCCAGGTGCAGCCAGGAGCTCTTCTCGAGCCAGGAGGAAGGTAGCCAGTCGCAGTGGCCAGTACTTGGTGGAGGACAAACAGAAGAGCAGGTTCCCAGTAAGCGGGTTTTTTTTTCGGGAAGGAATTTTTTGGGTGTGGGCTCTTTGGGAGAGGAGGGTTAGGCATGCATGCCTAGATGCGGAATAGTGCATTGATGTGGTTTATCACATCGCGGTAATCGGCCTCGGTAATCTCCTCGAATGGCTCATCCCGAACGTGTGCAATGCGCTTGCACAGGTTTATTGGGAGAGCCACCTGGTCCTTGTCCCAGCCAGGCTAACGTGTCCGCACCACTGTGCCGCGAGGGGCGGGGGGACCATTGCTGCACACAGGCAAGCTGCATATGGGCCAGGGCGGAAGCCGCATTGCAGTAGAGGACCCTCCCTTGCTTCCCAGGTCACCCTCAGCAGCGAGATATCGTCCAGGGTGAACTCCTGTGGAAAATGTTGGGACAGTGTTCAGTGTAGGTGCCCCCTGAAGCTGTTGGCTCTCCCCAAGGCACAGAAACCCATAGGTCAGTGCAGCCCTGAAACAATCAGTCCCCTTTACTCACCATTTTGAGGCTCCTGTGGGATGTGTGTGCTCTCTTTCGGACGGGAAAATTATGCTATTGTGTAGACCCTGTGTGTTTTCTACTCCTTAAGTGTGGGGGGGATCATTACTCTGTCTGGTATAAAAAATGCTGCCTCTGTTAAATGTTGCATTTTGCCTATACAGCTGCATCAACCTTGAGACCTCAGCTGTCCCTCTTATCACCTGTTCAGAGACTGCAAAGACTCAGGAAGAGACCGCAAAAAAGCAAAGAAGACATGCTGCAAGAAGTGATGCGGCAATCTATTAAAGAGAATGAGAAAGCACAGAACTGGAGGGAGAGAGAAAGCAGGATCCGCCAGGAAAACGCAGCACACCGGCGGCAAAACACCGCGCACCGGCAGCAAAGCACTGATAGGCTCATAAGCATCCTGCAGTGCCAAGCAGATGCTATCCAGGAGCTGGTAGCCATGCAGAAAGAGGAGCAGTCCGCAAACGCAAATGCCACCCCCCTACAGCCCTTGTCCCAAAACTCTTTCTGTTGTGCCCCACTGTCACCTCCAACCCACTTTCCCCAACTTCCGTGTTCTTCACGCCACCCGCTGCCTCCAACACCAGTATCTTCACCACCCAGCCCTGAAAACCACGACCCTTACCCTCTGCACTCAACCCCCATCACCATGCAGTATAGCTGTCCTGAAGTGCAGCACTCACTGCACAGCACACCAGACAGGACATACGCAAATCTGTGATTGTACTGTTCCCCACTCCACCCCCTTGTTTCTTTTTAATAATTTTTTTTTCTTTTCAATAAATGGATTCTTTGGCTTTGAAAACATTCTTTATTATTGCATAAAGTAAAAGACTCCTTAGCCCAGGAAATAAACAGGCACTGCAAGTCTGCTTGTCTGCTAAGCAGACACTGATTCCTAAAGATTAGAACTACTGCACTTCACTCCCGTGGAGGGCACCAGATATCACTGCTGGTTTTCAGCCTCAAATTGCTCCCTCAAGGCATCCCTAATCCTTGCAGCCCCGCGCTGGGACCCTGTAATAGCCTTGTTCTCTGGCTGTGCAAATTCAGCCTCCAGGTGTTGAACCTTGGAGGTCCATGCCTGAGTGAAGCTTTCACCCTTCCCTTCACAAATATTATGGAGGGCACAGCACGCAGGGATGCTGTTTTCGGCCAAGTCCAGCTTCCCATACAGAGATCGCCAGCGGCCCTTTAAACGGCCAAAGGCACACTCGACAGTCGTTCGGCACCGGCTCAGCCTGTAGTTGAACCGTTCCTTGCTGCTGTCAAGGGTTTCATGAGCCACGGCATTAATGGGTAAGCGGGATCTCCAAGGATCACAATGGGCATTTCAACTTCCCCTACCGTGATCTTCCGCTCTGGGAAAAAAGTCCCGGCCTGCATCTTCCTGAACAGCCAAGTGTTCCGAAAGATGCGTGCGTCATGCACCTTTCCGGGCCAGCCTGTGTTAATGTCATTGAAACTCCCACGGTGATCCATAAGTGCCTGGAGAATCATAGAGAAATACCCCTTCCGATTAACGTACTCGGATCCTAGTTGGGGTGGTGCCAGAATAGGAATGTGCGTCCCATCTATTGCCCCATTTGTGCAAAGCCATCCACTATTTCCTGCACGTTACCCAGAGTTACGGTTCTTCTGAGTAGGATGCGAATAATGGCCTTGCAAACTTGCATCAACACGATTCCAATGGTCAACTTTCCCACTCCAAACTGGTTTGCGACCGACCGGTAGCTGTCTGGAGTTGCCAGCTTCCAGATTTCAATAGCCACCCACTTCTCCACTGGCAGGGCAGCTCTCAATCTCGTGTTCTTGCGCCGCAGGGTGGGGGCGAACTCCTCACACAGTCCCATGAAAGTGGCTTTTCTCATCCGAAAGTTCTGCAGCCACTGCTCATCATCCCAGACTTCCATGACGATGTGATCCCACCACTCGGTGCTTGTTTCCCGAGCCCAAAAGCGGCGTTACACGGTGCTGAGCATGTCCGTGAATGCCACAAGCAATTTCGTGTCGTACACGTTACGTGGCTCGATAGCATTGTCGGACTCCTCACCCTCACTCTCTATGTCACTTTGGATCTTAAGGAATAGTTTGACAGCCAAACGTGATGTGCTGGCGAGACTCGTCAGCATATGCCTCAGCAGTTCGGACTCCATTTCCCGCAGACAGATCGCGCTGCACAGAAACCGTTGAAAGATGGCGCCAAAGGTGGATGGAAACAAAGGGATTTCTGGGATGTGAAGCGATGCATCACGGGGCATTGGGACAGGACCCAGAATCCCCCGCACCCACGCCCCCTTCCCACAACCCATGGTGCCAGAATGGGAAAAGGTGCTCTGTGGGATAGCTGCCCATAATGCACCGCTCCCAATAGCGCTGCAATTGCCGCAAATGTGGCCACGACAGTGCGCTGGGCAGCTGTCAGTGTGGACAGACTGCAGCACTTTCCCTACTCAGCTGCACGAAGTCAGGTTTAACTCATAGCGCTGTACATCTGCAAGTGTAGCCAAGGCCTGTGTGAGATAAACCCTCTGTTAGGAGCGCCTGTGGCGCTGGAGGGTCATTCAGCACTGACATTCTCTGACCGTGGTGCTCAATGCATGCACTGAGGTTGGAGATGCCGTCGAGGTAAGTGCAGCCCGTGTCTGTTCCGGCAAGGTCATCTGTGCTGGCACCGTGTCCATTGCGGTGCTGGACAGTGCCATGAGAGAGGCAGGCAACTTGAAGCCTGAAGCCTCGGCACCGGGAGCTTGCGCTGTCGACGCAGCCACAGGCGGGATTAGCATGATGCTGGGGGAACCGGCCCATCAAAGGAAGGTCTGCATAGAAGAAATAGACCTGCTCAGCGACCTTTTTGCTTGCAATGTTTCCCTTCTGGGTGAGGGAGGCAGGCGTTTTCTTTTTTTGTCCTTTTTGAAGGCGGGAGGACTGCAGTTCACTGAGGATCCCGTACCTGGGTCAGAAGCAGGTATGAGTGACTTCTGCATAAGAATCATTTTCAGTCAGAGTTCTCTGTCTTTACGTGCCCTGGATTTTAATTTGGAACAATGGGCACATTTTTGAGGAATGTGGGACTCCCCCAGGCATTTTATACACTAGGAGTGATCATCTGAGATAGGGATGGCATCCCTGCACATAGTGCACTGCTTAAATCCTGGGAGCCAGGCATATTAGCGTTGGCTGGAGGCTGATAGAAACAAATGGGAACAAATTGTTGTTTTTTTTTTTAAAGGGATGAACTTATCTAGTAACTACAGTGCAAAACTAAGGGGGAAAAGAATGTAGAATGGGTAAGAGAAAAAGTTTTAACGAGTCTGCTGTAGGACCGACTCTGGCCGGGGATGGTAGAGAAGGAACTGAGGAGTTTGGCCGCACATGCGCACTACTAAGACAAGACTGGTATGTGAGGCAGGCTCCACGCATGTGCGGCCGATACAGGTACTGCTGTAAAAATCTCCGAACAACGGCCCTGGGTGCACGGACACCTACAGTGGAGCACCCATAGGGACACCTCTCAAAGAAGAACACAAAGCACTCTCGCTATGGATCAAGTTTTCCAATTATTTTTCAATAAACATTTATGTGAGCTGCAATGATCTCTATCTACATGAATATGTTTACAACATGAACCATCTTTCAGAGCTTTCTATATTTCAGTGCAATAACGATACTTATAATCCCTAAACATTATTTTTTAAATAATTCAGTCACATTCAAAGTATTTAACAAATAACTTTAGACCATTCTTTCTTTGTGTAATTTGGATAACTGTGTAACTATATACATTATCCAGTAGTTACAATAAATTATTTTTTAAAATCTCATAATTGTCCAAATAGCTAAAAAAATTCATTTTTATTTTAATTGTTCTTCCCTCCTGCGCTTCCTGGGACTTCACTTCCTTAAACCCAGCAGCACACCCTAGCCCCCACCATCAGTTCAGTGCCCCCATTCCCATCAGTCCCCATTCCCACATTTCAGCCCCTCCTCCCCCAGCCACACCACTGCTCCTCCTAGGGTCTTCACTCCCCTTTCCCAGGCCTGGGGGTATACAGCAGCATCCCCTCTCATCTCCCTTTTCCCACCAGCTCTTCACCTCTCTCTGCCCCTTCCTTGCCCATGTGCTGCAGGGGAATGCAGTGAGGAGCAGAGGCACCATGCTGGCAATGGGGCAGAAGGAATGGTGCCATGCTGGGCTGCTGTGCTCTTTGCTCCCTCTCCCTCCCTCCCCTTCAGTGAGAACACTGCAAGCAGGATGGAGAGGCTCTGCTGGCTTATAGCAGGGCTGAACTTCATGAGGGGCTGGAGAGTCTCACATCATGGTAAGATAGGCTCCAGACCCTCTGAAATCCCGTCATTTGCGACACAATCATTTGGAGGAGCAGCTTTCTGGGCAATTGTATTAACAGTTTAACAACTACTGAAGAATTTTAGTATAAAAGCCCACTAGAAATGCTTCTCAGCTTTCAGATCAACATAATTAAGAGTCCCTAAATGGCCACTGATGGATTAGACAGTAGCATCTTGTTAGACTCCTTAACCTCTATCAGTCTACAGTTCAGCTTTTTAAAAAGTCCAGGTAAACATGTACTTATATGATAAAACAACATAGCTCCAGAGAAGCTGTTACAAACTATCAGATTGACTGTATCAGTGATTTAAAATTTTTCTCAACATCTATTGGTCTTCATGTAATCTTGTTGTCTGACAAAAAGATCAAAAGAATTTCACACACAAACACATATATTATATGGAAAAGATTAGTACAAAGCACAGTAAAGATGCTTCGAATGGATGTTGTGGTTTCTAATGCTTACTTTTGCTGGTCTTTCATTGTCTCAACGATAGTTCTTAGCTCCTTAACTTGTGTCCTCAGCTCCTCCAAGGCTGCTGGACCCTGGCTTGAGAGCTCAGTCTTTGGCTTTCCTTCAGTACTGAACAAAGATGGGGAATTTGACCTATGGCCTGTTGTTCCCACAGTAACTGAATGAAGTGCAGGTGAGGATGAGGAGGATAATGATGCTTGTATATTACTCCCACTAGTCAAGCCCCCTGGTTTTGGAGGCAATGAAGTTTTATTATCAGACACCTGTTGACAAAAAACAATGAATATTAAGTTGCCTGAATTGAAGCACATCTCAGTATTAGATATATTTTACTCCCCTGCAGTCATGCTGATGGGTTTGGTTAGAACCTTTACATGCTTGAACATGGCATAATGGATATGATACACCACTGTTACTCAAATCTGTCTTTCTGAACCCTCACAATATTAAGCTTGAGCCTGCCAGGGACTCTCAGCCCAGCCCATCACTGACTGAAATGTTTTCCATCAGTATTGTTGCAATTGACCAGGAAAAAACATTACCAAAATCTAGGTCACCAATAAAGCAGGTACAAGAGTGAAAAGAGTTAAAAACAGAGATTTTACATTTTTATTAAGACGACACAGGTAATTCTCTAACAAAGTTAAGTGCTTGATACATGTTTCACACAGAACTTTGTTATAAGTCAGAGTACGCTTAGCTAAGCTGACCTATTTCTGTGAGAATGCAACTTGTGTCATGCAGAGAAACTAAGTAGGATTTCTTGCAGTACCAAATTAGTTGTGATTTTCAACTAGTAATTGAAAGATTCTGTCTGCAATCCAAAACGCAGTTAAAGAAAAGGAAAAGTTACTTTACCCATACTATTACTTAGAGCTATATAATCCTTAAACCTCCCTGACTTATCTTCCAACAGAACAAATGTACCACATATTGAAGGAAGTATTCATCTATCAATGAGAAACATAATATGTTCAACTACTTTAGAAGAATTGTGTAACTTTGGTACTGAGTTTCTGCTCATGTCTACATCTCTACACTTTCATACAGGAATTCTGGGGCTTGGAAGTTTCATTGTCTTAATCTATCTATGTAGTTACTTATATGGGCTCACATCACTGAAGTGTCTGAATAAAAAAAATGGATTTTTATCCACACAACATCCCTGTGAAGTGGGGAAATATTATTCCTATTTTACAGATTAGGAATTGAGGCACAGGTTAGACTAAACTTTGTCACTTACTGATGTTGGCAGAACTCTGGGAATAGTATTTGCTGCACAGAGCACAGGGAGCAATACAGAAAGTGTTCTTTCAGTAACACCATAACAAATGTGGCTATCTTTCTTTTTAAAATATCCAATCTAGAATTTACATTTTTTGTGTTAAGGCAGTGCCTAGAGGGCCCATTGTGCTAGGCTTTGTACAAACACACAGTAAGAAACAGGTCCTGCCCCAAAGAATTTTACAGTCTAAGGGCTAGCCTACACAAAAAATTTATACCAATTTATTTCAGATGGAGTGTGATTTTATATTGATATATTTAGAGTGGTACAACCCCTGTTGTGGGCAGGTTTCAACAGTTTAAAGGTGCTTCTAAATATATAGTTTATGCCTGTAAATTTATATTTATGTCTATTTCTAAACTGATTTAGTGAAAGTGGTACAAAAACTACATGTGGACAAGCCCTTGGCAGATAAGACAAAGCGTGGAAGAGGAAACAGAAGTACAGGCACAAGGTGTCTCAAAAGGTGGTAGAGGTAATAGAACCCAGGTCTCCTGACTCCGAGTCTGATATCCACTAGACCATGCTAGGGTTTTGGTTTTTTCCTCTAGAAGTGTGCTTCATACATTTAGGATCCAGAGAACTAGAATCAGAATAAAACAAATGTTTAAGTTAAATGAAATTTGGTGCCTAAAACCTTAACAATAGTCCTCCGCAGCTCCCTTGTGAAATTTAGCTAGAACAGTAAGATGGTTTAGAGCAGTAAATACAGATGTCTGTATTCATTATTAACATGGTTCCATTTTCTCTAGATTACTGTGATGATATATTATCAATATGACATGTTCTACACTGTTCACTCACCCAGTACCATTTAAAGTTTTGCTAGTACAGCTTATTTTGCTCAGGGAGTTGGTATAAGATATATTGGGACACACTTTTTTGCCGGTATAAAAGGTGTATACAGTAGGAGGATTTGTCCATATAGCTGTACATAGCTGTAAGGGCAAACCTTTTCTAGTGTAGACTAGGCCTACATCTTGTGTTTCACTGTAGGACACTACTTCAGTATTACAGTATATGTATTTTTTAAAACTAACTACCCTGAGGGGCCCAGTTACTGAGATGATGGGTACCATGAAATAAATAAAATAAATGACAATGCATGTACTTGAGGATAAGTTAGCAGATGCAGAGTAATCAAAACAGTCTGATTAACTTACTTGTGATATTGTAACAGTCTTTGTTTTCTTTGACACTTCAGTTGCTTTATGTATAATGGACACATGTTCTTCCTTTTCCTCTTCAGGGCTTGGTGAGTCAAAGAAATCAGGACTTGAAAGTGAGGACTATATAGGCAAAACAATAAAACAAGATATTTTCATTCTAGACTACTTTTAAAAGAAGAAAATTACATAGCAAATAATATCAAAAGTTATACAAGACAACTTATAATTCAAAAGGAAGATTTTCAAAGTTCTGTTTTAATTAATACCTTGTTTTAAAGGGTGGTGAATGGAAAGATAGGTATTGAAATGACAAATGCGTAATGGCTATATTGCGATTTAGGGGCACTCTTTGTTCAGAAGAAGATTTACAGCGCCTTTCTGCCCCCCAGAAGAATTTTAGTTTAATGAGGCAGAATTTTCCTGAGGTTAATAAGGTGTGTGTGCTGCTGTTACTTCAGTTCCACCGCACTGGGAGAGGGTGCATTTGGCTTGGTCAGGTGCAGGCCTCACTCTGCTACTTTTGGAGAGGTTAGTGCTGCTCTCTGTACACAACACCTGCATTCCAAAGCCATGTAGTGTCTAGCCTCTGTGTAGGAGCACAAAGAGGGGAAAACCCATTGCATCCTTTGCCCCCTGACCTCGCACACTTTGCGTCTTGCACAGAATCAACCACAAACTGGCTCTTAGATTTATTTTAAGTAATGTAACCTTCCGTTTTTGTTCTCTTTTATTTCCATGTTGAGCCATTCACCTTCCCTTCATTTTATTTTTCAGCATATGAACATGAGACATTAGTGTTAGCTGTAGCACACTCTCATTTAGACATCCCGACATGCAAAAACAAAAAATGAAAATTATACACAAAAGATTGAGCATTTGTGCATTATCAAATCGTTGCTTTTCTAAAACAGCAAAATGATATTGGTCACACACCAGGAAGCTGGGCACAATTTGATCTGTATAACAGATTCAGAAAAGTTAGAAAAAGATAGCTTTACTCCCTCTCAATGGTATTTTAACAGATGAAAGGGAGGTCCTATTATGTGGAGCTGGCAGTCTGGACTATGTCTTCATACATTAAGGGCTGGATTAATGCAGGGCCTATAGAGGCAGCAAAATTATAGATCTAGATATTGATATATAATTTATAGCATCTTCAATTGGCAGTCATGTTCCTTCACACTTCCTGGAAAGCAACAGCCAATCAGAGCTGCTCAGCAAACCTCTCTCCCTCTTCCCTCAGGAACTTGGCCTATTCTCACAGGAAGGGAGGGATGCCTCTGCTCACAGGTGGAGAGGAAGAAGCATAAAGAGCTCTGCAGCATTGGGCAGCTCCACTTGCTCTTCCCCTGCACTCCCCCGCCCCCCGAGCAGGGATGGCTTTTCTGTTCCTCCCTCTCCCACCCTGTAACTCCTGACCAGGGAAGAGGGAGGGAGGTGAATAACCCTGCTGGGAAGGGGGAGAGGGGACTCCGCTGCAGCCCTCTCTGGCCTGGAAAAGGGGGGGTGAAGAACCCCAGTAGGAGCAGAGGTGAGGCTGGGGAGGAGGCACAGCCAACGGGGGGGTGCAAGAGGGCAGAACTGATAGGGGGCTGGGAAGTATTGATGGGGGCACTAGATGTATGTTGTAGCTGTGTTAGTCCCAGGATATTAGAGAGACACTGTGAGTAAGGCAAATCTTTTATTGGACCAACTTCTATGGGTGAGAGAGACAAGCTTTGGAGCTGACACAGAGCTCTTCTTCAGGTCACTGATGGGTTCTGTGCAGAGGTACTTCAGTTTATTTTCCCTCTATTGACTGTCGTGCCATGTATCTAATGTAGAAACTTTTCATTTACATTTAAACACATTAGAGCTACAATGCGTTGATACATTTCTACTTACAGTGGTACACTTTTAATCGGGAGCTTACTCAGATAGTTATACAACATGAAGTGATGAGTAACTGACGTACTTTCATGTGATTACATGCTGCACAGAAGTTTAAAAAAAAGGATGGTGCAAGTGTCAAAATTTCAGACAATAAGGAAAAGAAAGTTAGATGTCCCTTCATTCCTCGTGAGTTTAATTTATAATTTTAATTTCACAGTTTCAATAGAACTAATATAAATAGCATGCGGTGTTAATAGTATTACAGTGAATCTATAGAATTATTTGCTTGAAAGATTTTGTTGCACTGTTGCATACTGGCTCACTCAACCTTTTATTTTGAGATTAATACATACAATTGGGCACACCACTCTTGGAAGGTTGTGAGCCTTGGCTAGTGGCAGTTTCACTAGAGAAGAGCCCTTTGGCCCACCAAGATTTGGACTTTGCCTTATCTGGCTCATCAGAAAATGTAACTGAATACCATTGCTATTGGTAATTAGGTAATTAAAGCCTTACTACTAGTTATGGCCCAAAATTAAAATGGTTTTGTTCATTTTAACTTTAATTCAGTGTTACCATATCACATTTAAAAAGAAAACTGAAATAACCAAGGTAATTTAACAACTGATTCTTTGGCATTGGACAGAGGTGGTGGTAAAACAATGAAGGAAAGAAACTGAATATGCAAGGAGGGACTCCCAAAACTGTAACAGACCTGGGCCCCTATCAAAATTAATCTGGCCCTGATACACACCTGGGACCTTTGGGTCACTGGTTGTTGGATGTGAGTAAAAACAAATACTTTATTTAGCGCTAACAGCAGCTAGTGGGTTGCTTGATAACAGAATTGAACAGGATGTGTGAATAGTGGATAGGTTGCCTTTTATCATTGTGAGTACTTGCATGGGTACAGGATAAGTGAGAGAAGGCCTGTTATTAAGAAATCACAATATTATATTACATTATTATATTATAACTGGAAAAAGTTCATGTGTAGCTACTGAAATTCTTCCTTTCCCCTTCTTGTTCAATCCCTTCAATTCCATCTTTTCCTGTCTTTAATTTTCATTTCTTCATTTTCTTTAATTGTGTTGCTACTGAACTTATCTGGCTGTGCCCTATACCAGTCACATGTTTAGTATCTGGAGATGTCAGGAAGAGTCTTTTGGGTTGTCAGATCTATTAAATAGTGACCCTGGGCACAACCAACAGATCATTTAGATTCCTTCATCTGAGACAAACTGTTTATTGGGTGCAGCTTGTTGAGCAAGAGTTTCCTAAAAGTCACAGTTGATGTGCAAGTGATGTATAAGACATGGAGTCTTCTGTCAATTGCCCCTTTCT
The DNA here is from genome assembly GCF_013100865.1 of Trachemys scripta elegans. Lineage (NCBI taxonomy): Eukaryota > Metazoa > Chordata > Testudines > Emydidae > Trachemys > Trachemys scripta. Next base: position 210,005,663 of record NC_048298.1, on the reverse strand, counting down.
ATTTCTTTCTTGTAGTGAAAAAAAAAAGAGATGAAATTTGAGTTTCTCACAGTAACTATGAGTCAAGAATAACAGCTCTTATAGAAGAGGCAGTAAAGTAGGAGAGAAACAACATGCAAACATCTTATAGGTGTCTGGACAATGAAATTGAAAAGTATGACTTAATATGCAGAAAAACTGCAATTGGCATGTTATTACAGCAACATATATAGAGTGTGTGTGTCAGTTATGAGTAGCCCATACCTTAACAAGAGGCTTATACAAAGACATTCCCCTTAGTCTGTGAAAATCTCCATTTTTTCCCGGGATGCATATGTTTGCAAAGAGGAAGGGTGAGGGACTTCAGTACATTTATCTGATTTACCATTTAAATAAAAATGCTTTTTGTAATCATAACAATCAAGGAAGAAGGCAACACCATTTGGCAAACAAACAGCACATTAAGTTCACTTTGCTAGAAATGTTGATATTTTGTTCCTGTAAAAACATAATGTGTTTATTGCCAATATAGCACAGAATTCAACTTGTATAATTTGACAGTGGGGGCAGTTTTGAAACCCCCCTAAAAAGACCGAGGAATAGTCTCCTGGGGGAAACTTTTTAAAAGTACTTGACACCTCAAGTGCAATCTGGTCTATTCCAAAAACTCTTATGAAGTATTTTTATGAGCTCCAGTCACGCTTGGTGGGGATGATCTAGTAGTATCCAGAAAGTGGGTGAAACTCTTTCTTAGACAGGGAAGGTTCTTAAACTTACATTCAAAATTATGGCATACTCTTAAAAAGGGGCTCCCTGAGAGGCACCTCCAGCACTTCATTAGTACGTGTGATGCAGCTGCCTAAGCATAAATGAAAGGATTGAATAACACAGATACTTACCAAGAAAAAAGAATTCAGAACGTAATTTGAAAAAAAAAAGGAAGAAAAAATGAACATACAGATGTGAGTGACTGGGATGGAGGTCGTCTGCCAGTAGCTTTTGGTCTGGTTGTAGTTGGATGACTGAGCTTCTCAGCAACTGGTACTACAGAGTCAAAACCTTCCAGATCTTAAAAACAAAGATTACATAGAGTCAATTCTGAGAATCATTCTCCAAGAGAAACAATACAAACTTATATTAAGGCAAAACAAAACTCCTGTCTTTGGTAAATCTCAAAGAAATTAAGTCTCCATTACATCATGTTGCTTCTGTTATTTTTTCAGAATTTAGCTAAAAAATAATCTAGGACAGCTGAAATCTAGGCACTTTTAACTTCTGCCATGCATGCTTGTTCTTTTGGCTCAGTTATAATCAGGCATGGAAAGAGTATAGGAGCCTTTTTTGCCTAGCAGTGCAATTAAAGCTGAATGACAAAACTGGCTCACTCGTGTGAAACAGAAAATGCAGCTGCAAAATTACCTTGTTACTGCTAGAGAGGCTAATCATTTTTCTATGAATAATTTGAGGCAGAAAATAGTATGCACATTCTTCCAATGTTTGTATCACCAATTCTAGATTTGCACTACAGAATTCGATAATGATCACTAATTGACACCTATTATAACAATGAAAAGAAAACACCTCAGTAGACTCCTAAAACTCTACAGGGCCCAGGGTAAGTAGATTCAAAGAATAGGAACCTGGCTTGGCTTTATGTGACATGAAACATATTGATGGAGTATTTACTGAATCCAGACACATGCTAGTACTGAAGAAGGGATATGACAGCTGAAGGAATACTTCTGCTCTTGAACACATTTGAATCAGATGGTTTAATATCATTCATCTGTTTTGTTTCATAAACAAATATTGTTTCAGCCACCTCAACTTAAGATATTCTACTGCATTTGTGCATGAGATAGATATATCACCCCTCCAGTCTCCCTGTTTTATCAAATTACTGGAATATGTGATTCAAGAATAAACTCGATAAAAAAATGCATTGACTGTGAACCAAAAACTACAAATCCTTCATAAAATATATAGACCAAAGAGTTAAATGGGATTGTATTCAGACCTGGTAAAGGAGCAATTAATCTTCTGCAGATCAAGCTATGTTGATATAATACACAAGGGTAATCTCCTTAAAATGACAGGTAATAGAAAATAAAGACCCATTACATGGATAAACTGTTGCACATTAAGTAGGAGAGCCAAACTGATTTCAAGTACTTAGAGGATTTGGTGGCTGGGAGTTAAATGGGATCTAGATTTTAAACTGTGTATCTCTGAGGCAGTAATATCCTACAGAATCCCTAAGGAAGTTATGTACACTACTTTCAATAACCCTCTTAAGGTCTAATGGTTATTCACCTCAGAATTTTAGAACATTTTAGGAATAACTCTTTCTACACACATCAAATAACTGCCCGTCCTCTAATGAATAAGCCTTTAGCGCGTCTTTTGATGGATCTTCTAACCTACATCTTAGCCTTGCCACTGTGGCATGTTACACATTCTGCCACTCAGGATTTGACAGTCTAAAGTTACAAGTTCATCTTTGCAAAGGTCAGGTGATGCAATGGGCCACTGTGGAAGAGCACGGATTAAACTTTAAAAGTCCAACCAGCCAACATATATCTGAAACCTATCCTTTGCCTGCTAGTGCTGCTTTTTGTTTGGGTGTAATTTATTTTCTCTGGAAATCTTAGTTCAAATGTGCCATTTGATTTTCAGTAATACCCCACTTCTATCCAGTTTTCCAGCTGAAGTGATAAGGGACGATGAGGTTAAGTGACTTGTCTAAGATCACAGTTAATGAGTTGCCCAACTTGAATTTGAACCCATGACATTTGTTTTAACCACTATATACAACTCTGCCCTAAGTTTTAAAGATGGGGAATAAAGGTAAATTCTGACCCTCTTGACTCCCATCTCTTCCACCACTGAACCAAGAAAACACATTGACAGCTTCGCTGTTCTCTGTCTTGTGACTTTTGTACAAAACACCACTGTTCTCTCCTTTTTTCTTATAAAAGATAATTAAATGCTACAGGTAATTGGACTATGATGGAAAGCAACCAATGAAAAAGGAGGATGTTATTAATTCAAAGTGCTGGTTAGTAGATAAGAGGATCACATTTGATGAAGTCAGCTCTCTTCATTTTTTAAGTGTAGTATTGCTGATCCTACTCATGAATTATCATCAGATGTATGTTTCTAGATTTGATCAGAGTAATCAAACATTCACATTTTGTTCATTTTAATGTAAAAACATATGGGTCAAATTCAGCAACTGAATGCATGTGTCACTGAAGTCAGTAAGAGCTGTGAGCGTCTGAATGAAAAAGACTATTAAGAAAATTGGATGGGCCTTATAATAGTTTTGTCCATCGTGAAACCTGACTTCTGTGAAAAGGTTCTATTAACAAGAAATAGACGGAAGGGTTTTAGCAATACCCAGTTTTTCAAGTTTCTGAATCTACAGCTGATCTCTAGAAAAATAGTTCAAACAACCTATATGAGAAATACAGACTATAACAGAGAAATACAGAAGAGAGCACAGGGTGGAAAGATTTAACTTCTGTTATATGTTGCCAAACTAGTGAGATTGCAAAAACCCAACTGACACTATAAATAAAATCCCATTAAAGTGTAAGTCAGAGCCCAAAGAAGGACCCTTACTTGTACAAGTCTAAAATAGCAAACTCATTTATAGAACTCCCTTGACCTTTTTTTGATCTTATTTAGACTTTTTGTATCTTTTTCAAATCCTTCCCTTTCCAAGGTGATCAGCACTTCAGAGTCAGACCCTGAAGTACTATTCACACACAGAGAACAAATTATATTAAAAATTAATTAAATTGGTACAAGAAAAACAAAGACTTCAATTGCTCAAACTAAAGCCAGGTCTCAGTGGTAGCAGAGTTGGTGTATGAATGCACAGTGTAGAATGCTGTACAGTTAGGGTCCATTTTTTATTTACATGGCTTATTTTACTGATTATTCTTGCCAATAAAATATAATGCTACAATGTTTTTTCCCCAATGTTCTTAGCCAGGTTTCCTCTTTACGAGATATATATTGTACACAGATTATATAGGGGTGTGCAGAAATGACAGCATTAAATGCTAATGCAGGCATGTGCTTATAAAACAGAATTTATAGATGGCTAAGGAAGATTATATTTGGGGGTTTTACATCTGGGTACAGTACACCTCCCTTGTTCTGGGAAACGCTGGATGCCATAACAGTAAAAGGAAGCAGTGATTGTATCCAAAGTCTTGCTAATTGTGCTGCAGGCCATTCAGCAGCCCGTGGTAGCAAACGATCAAATTCTTCTCACAAGAAGCCCTTCCCTTCCCTTCTCTAGTCTGACACCAACCAAGATCAGGGCAGTAGGCTTCACTTAAGACTCAGATGAAATCTTCAAATTCCTTAACTGAAAACTAGCTAATAACTATTATACAGATAAATAACTGCACTAACATTAATGTTTCGCTACTGAGGACAGTAATACATTAGACTCAGCGAGACACAGGAAGACCGACCAGAACAAAATAGTCCCTTAGTGTATGTGATAAGGCAGCCCCGCCTGGAGTGCCCTCCTGCAGCAGGCTGTGGCATGACACATGCACCTGCCTCAGTTTCCCGCCCTCAGAGTCCCCAGGAATAGTCTAAACAGTCTTTTTGAGTACAGTTGGTCCTTGTGGGGTTAACTGATTACAAAAGAATGCCCCGGGAACATAAACCATAATAAAATAAGTCAAAATACCAAGTCCCACATCCATAGTCCAGACACCATATTAAGTAGAGCCCTGGTGTCCCACACCACACCCCAGCTCTCTAGTATGGCTCTGGTGTCCCTCACCACAGGTCACGCACAACCTTCAACTCTCCATTGCCCTCCACCTGCAGCTTTCTGACTTAGAGAGCCAATAGGCCTCACACTGCCTTCTTCTGCTCTCGGCCTTCAGGTCTTTCCCACCTTCTCTCTGGCCATGGCTTTCTGCCTCATGAAAGTGAGCAAGCTAGCACCTCCACTGCCTCCCTAGCCCTTTCAGTGTCCTGGCTTAGGCTCTGACAGAGTGGCCAACTAGCCACCGCACCGACTCCTGACTTCAGCCCTTTTCAGCCAGCTGGCACTAGCTCTTGAAGCAGGCCAGCCCCACTACTGGCTTTCTGATAATCCCTCCCTCTCACCAGGGAGGGCCTGCAGAGAGCCCTCTACAGCTTTCCCAAGACAATGCCTCCAGTCTCCTAACTTCCAGGTCTCTCTCAAACTGGGTCTCAACTCCCCCACCCCCACATTCTCCCTGACCCTTTATAGCCCCAGGTGCTGCCCCACTCTCTTAATTGGCCAAACTGGGAGCACCTGCTCTGACACCAGGCCTGTTTCATTTACAGGGCCAGCCACCCTGTGGCAGTGTACTAATGCAGCACAATCTTCTTTAAAGTGTTCTGTTTGCTGTCCTAGCATAGTTAGCTAGAATGAAAAACTCAGCTGTGCAAGAAATATTCTCAGGTAAATTGGCATGGAAATCAAGAGTAGTTTTCCCATTACAATATCTTTTAAGGAGTGTGTGTAAAAATGTTATTGTTTTCAAAACAGATCCAGATGAAAAAACTTAAGATACAAGTTTTCAGCCTGCAAGGGATTATTAAGTCATTAAGCAATTTTAAAATTATTGAGTTGTCAAGAAATAGGTGAGGGTTTTAAGCTTGTTTCATAAGTTTTTGTTGTTTGTTTTGTTTTGTTTTGTTTTTTTCTTCTTCATTTGGATTCAGCTCTTTGGTGCTTTGGAAGAAACAAGCAAAGTGATTTCACCTTGAAAATTAATAATGAAAAGTGATCAATAGATAGTAGAATCCATATTTTTATAGTATCATGGATACTGAAATCTTGAAAGAAAATGAACATGATAAGTCCATATATGGTGGATGAGATAGAGACTGATGAAATATGTTGTATGTTAATTAATGCAAATACAGTAAATATGGTTTATTTAAAAAAATGAAGAACCTAAGTATTGTTGAGGACTCCGAGAAAACTAAGATTATTATCTATATATTTCTATACAACAGGCCAGATTCTCCCACCCTTTACTCATCCTGAGTAGTACCTTACTCTGGGAAGGAGTCTCGCATTGGTTTCTTAGCATGAGTCAGAGTAGCAGACCCCCGTCCATATTGAAATGCAAACTGACTCCATTTGAACTCCAGTTCAGATCTGATTCATTCAATTGTATCAGGAAAGCTTCCTGTTTCTAAATCTACTGCATTTAGAATAACATGGATTGTATGTGAGACTTCTGCCAACTCAGTCTCTTGCTTTCGGTACAAAAAATTTGGATACCAAAGGTTCCACTAGACAGTAATTAGATTACTTTCTTTTCTAAAGTAAATATCTGCCTTTTCAGATTTTATCTTGAATCCTGGATAGTTGAAAACTGAATGCTGAAAGTTGCGTATGGTACCCTGCAAAGCTCTGGGTCAGTGCTCTCATCAAGTTTTTACTTTTAAAGATTCAGAAGATGCCGAGCAAGTATTTAAAGGTCAAGAAAACTGAGCTAAGCTAGAAGAAATGGGTATGTTGCTTTTAGACAACTTGACACAGAGAGAGAGTGGTTTACATTTCTGTTTTACCACATTTTCCTTGCCCTGTAGGGCTAGGGAGTTAATTAATTATTTCATGGAGTATTATTATCTCCCTGCTTACAATATTTACAATTCAAAGCTATGGTTATGGGTAATCCTCAGTTAGCTAACGTAAGTATTACAGCTTAATGTACCACTGCAATTCTACTAATTCTGGCCACTTTCTGTAACTGTGTTAGAATTAATATGTACATCATTGTGTTGGGGGATGCCAACCTAAGGTGTATTTCTCTTCACTATGACTCTCATTTTGCCCTCAGCATCTGGTATTCAGCGAAGTACTACTTTTTCCATGTTTTACAGATGAGATTGCCAAGGAACAAGGGGGTCTAGTTATTTGCCTGAAGTCACAAAATGAGCTAATGACTTACCTGGGATTTAAACACAGGACTACCTGTTTCATAACTCTTTCTTCAAGGGTTCTCTAACTTTTTACATAGTGTGGACCATATCTTATGAGGGAAATCATTTCACTGCCACTTCCCCTCCCTTCCACACTGACCATCTCCCCTCCCATTTATGAATGTATATCAGCACTGTGGCAACTAGATATTCATTACGAGGAAAAGAGCTTATAAGTGTATTTTTAACTGTCTTAATGCAATTTAGCATGTGGAAAAAAAGGAGCAGAGCTGGCAGCATGTGTGCCAGTCAGCTCTCCATCACTCGCTAGCAGGTGTTCCTCAGACCATAGTTTGAGAACTACTGATTTACTATATTTCAAGATCATATCTCCCCACAGCTCTGAAAAAAAAGCTTTCTTCTGTTACCTTATAGAATATCTCTTAATAAATCTCATGCCAGTGCTACATTTTTCAGCAGCAATCAATGAGTACTTAGATGTCTTTTGTTAGTAATATTAAAGATAGCTAAGATCCTACAGAGCAAAGGGTATAAAAAGACAGAATAAACATTGAAACAGATTGTGTTTTCTTAGATGCATGCATGAACTGTGCACAGTGTTGCCAACTCTCATGATTTTGTCATGAGTCTCATGATAATTATGGTTTTCCTTAAAGCCCCAGCTCCTGGAGTCAAGTGGATTTTAGCCTTCATTCTTAAAGTAAAAGTAAGTTTCTAGCCCTTGCTGCTGTGGAGAAAGCTTCAAAATGTGACTCCCAGTGAAGGCTCAAAAAGCAGAAGGCATATTAAAAAAAAAAAAACCAAATGTATCATTTGTACATAAAATCTCATGATTTTAAAGCCAATCTCATGATTTTTGGTGAACCTGACTCATGATTTTTGAGCATTTGGGGTTGGCAATACAGTGTACGTGCAGTCCATTATTTGCTGAGCGGTACAGAGACTACTATTTTGTGTGGATTATTGAGTGATTCTGCTGTATATATTTTAACAGTATTTACTGGCAGATTACAGTTTAAATTACATAGTTCAAATCCATAAAACTTTCAAAATTAGAGCTTTATCCTTTAAATTACCAAATTTGCTAGCAATTTTCTTTTGTCAATCTACTAGCCCTCAAAAATTATCATCGTTATAAAATAGATCATATTTCTGAGGGCTAGTAAACTGACGTTTATTGGTCCAGGATCTAAGAACTATGGGTGGAATTTTTAAGAAAAAATGCCTTACCTTGTACTGGTACTTTGCCATATATACAAGGTGTGAATTTAAACCACTATAGTTATACCAGTATAATTTCCCCTAGTGGCCCTCTTATTCCAATTGTGGTGGTTTGGGAGACCTGTCTATGTACACGGTATGAATTCTGTTTGATGCTATGGCCCCTCTGTATGTTTATGCCCATATGGCTGACTTTGCTGTGTTCTTGCATCATATTTCTTGTGGTAAGGAGAGGGGGACTGGTGCCAGGGTGTCTACTTCTGAATGGGACAATCATTGAGGACCATCAACAACTGAATAAGTCTACCCTAACAGAACAATGGGGTTGTTCCAACCTAGGTGAAAAACCAGTTCTTTGCAACTTGTGTGCAAAATGGAAGGAAAATAAGAGCAAAGAACCAAGGTATTAGTGCTGGCTTTTAAAACCACAGAGAATGGGAGGGTCAGAAATGCAAAGGGAGCTTGGGCAGGAGTGGAAGGAGTCACTATGATTTCAGAAGAGAAGCTTGAGCAGGAGGAGTGAGGTCCAGGAGAGGGGATGTGAAACTCTGAAAAAACACCAACCAAATCTCAAAGAATGCTCAAGAGCAGTGGTCCCCAATGCGGTGGCTGCGGGCACCCGCTAGGGCATTTATGTGCAACCGCCTAGTGCCCAGCAGGGGAGAGAAGCCGTGGCCCCGTGCCTGCCGGGGACAGAGAACTCCGGGGTTGCAGGCTGCAGGCGCTGGTGCTCTCTGTCCCCGGCAGGTGCGGGGCCCGCGTAATGCCAGCAGGGGACAGAAGCCAGGGCCCTGTGCCTGCTGGGGACAGAGTGCTGCGGGCACCGGTGTTCTCTGTCCTTGTGGCTTCTCTCAGGCTTCTCTCCGCACTGCCCAGAACTGCCATCAAAAACAAACAAACAAACAAACAAACAAAACGCTCCGCCTTTGTAGAATGGACCAAATGTTTAATATTTATTTTGTAAAAACCACTTTATTTTTCTTACAGGTAGATAAAAGAGCAAATTCACATGGTAAGGTGAAAGAGTAATTGCCGAATAATTTAATTAATACCTATTACATGTAAAATTACCTTTTTTATCTTATGGATTCATATATTACGTAATATTAAATATTATTTTTGTATTATTTAATGTACAAATACAAAATAAGCCTTGAAAAATTGTTGGTGCCCGCCACACTCTTCTGAAAACATGAACATGCTACTGGCCACAAAAAGGTTGGGGACCACTGCTCAAGAGTGTTGAGGAAATTGAGGCAAAGAATTGCCCACAGGGTATCTTAGTTTGCATTGATCTGTATATATCTTTTGTGCTGTATAAAGTAAAGAGTGAATGATTTAGAAATCCAAAGTCGGGGCAAAGCTACACTTAGCACGCTGCATCGGCGCACTGATGCAGCTGCACTGCTGTAGTGCTGTAATGAAGAGGCTCTACTCCAACAGAAGAGATGTAGTTAATCCACCTCCCCAAGAGGGGGTAGCTATGTTAATGGAAGAAGCTCTCCCGCCAACGTAGTGCTGTCTATGCAGGGTGTTAGGTCGGTATGACTATGTCGCTCAGCAGTGTGGATATTTCATGCCCCTGAGCAACTTAGTTATACGGGTATAGGTCTGTAGTATAGACCTGGCCTAAGACAATCAAGGGTTAAATTATAAACTAGAGTGCCCATGAGGATTGACAGGTTTCAGAGTAACAGCCGTGTTGGGAAAAGGGTGTGCTTTAGCTCCTGGGAAGTGTTGGGAGACCAGGGTGGCTGGACCATAGTGTCCCACTTCCAAGAAGGGTATCAGACAGAGAGTCCAAGCCCCAGGAGGTCTGTAACACTGGTATAAGAGTGCCTTTTTCTGCTTTAGCTTATGTTGCTTTGGAATTAGTTTAAGCTCAGCTGAAACAGGCCACTTTTATTTTGGAATAAGAGTATCCACAGATGGAATTATATATATTATACTGGTATAACTGGAAATATTTCCCATGCAGGCAAACCCTTAGTGACATAGGTACATGAGTCTATTGAAAGTCAATGGGTGTTTTTGACAATCCCACTTTATATATTTTAGTTCACACTAGATAACAGCTCAAAGATGTTACTAAATGGTCCTTCTGTTGTGTAATATGTAATGATGCCACAATGAAATGTATGTATCATACTTTATGATGGCACCATTTGAATATAAAGACCTGATAAACAGAAACCAGGTGTTGATTGATAGTGTACGCATAAAACATATACATCAGATAACCCAATAAAATTCCATAGAGGGGGTTTATAAGAAATTGTAATGATTGTTTCTGTCGCAGTGTTATAGTGCAATATTTTCCATCACAGTCCACTATCTACCCATTCGCAATTAGAAAATATCTATCACCAAAATGCACAACAGTAGTTCCACAGAATGCATGCTATTCATTCTTAGCTAAGGTAAATATCAGGATAGAAAAGAGATGGAAAAAAGCCTTACCCTCATCAAGTGAAGAAGAGTTACCCATGGTAAAGAGATGTAAATAGGAAAAGCTTGATGAAATATGAGTGGAAAGGAAAAGAAAGGCATCACTAAAAATGGGAGGGAGGGAAGGGAGGAAAAAAAAAAACAAGAAGTGAGGAGGAAAGGAGGGGTGGTTTGTTTTTCATGTTCCTTACTGTAACTATAACTAAAATATTATATTTTGTAAGCGAGGTGGTAATAGCTGTAAAACCAGTCCTCCACTTTACTGAACTGAATGAAAAAGACAGCCATACAATCAAACATATTCCATTAACTAGTATCTCACAGTTCATTATGACTGCAGATAAGCAATTTCTTTTGCATACCTTGGGGGCTGTTTTCACTAGCAAATTACATCGAGTTGGAATATGACCTTGAGGAGTCATGTTAAGATGATCCTGACCACAACTTTTCAGTTTGTGTAGAGAGGAACACGACATTAATGGATAAACCCAAATTAGAGCCTAGGGTTTATCCATGACCATCTAACTTAGGGGTAGGCAACCTATGGCATGCATGCCGAAGGCGGCACGCAAGCTGATTTTCAGTGGCACTCACACTGCTCAGGTCTTGGCCACTGGTCTGGGGGGCTCTGCATTTTAATTTAATTTTAAATGAAGCTTCTTAAACATTTTAAAAACCTTATTTACTTTACATACAACAATAGTTTAATTATATATTATAGACTTATAGACAGAGACCTTCTAAAAACGTTAAAATGTATTCCTGGCACGCAAAACCTTAAATTAGAGTAAATAAATGAAGACTTGGCCCACCACTTCTGAAAGGTTGCCGACCCCTGATCTAACTCCATGTAGAACATGTGTCCCTGGCTATACAGACTGCAAAGTTGCGGTCAGCATCAAGTTAGCTAACTTCTCAAGGTTACCTTCCAATTCAATACAATTTGCTAGTGAAGACGAGCCTCTTTGGCATCTATTTAAAATTAACTTTCTGACATACAACATTAACTGAATGTACAATATCAATCTAGTGAAACTCAAGCAATGGCAACTCAGTTATAATTTGTGTGCTAATACTCAACACCTCTCTGACATAGAGTATAGCAGAACCTTACTGAGAGTGGGAGTGTGCAGGTGCAGATTAGAAAGGCTTCAAAATTCCCAGTGCCAGGGGGCCAGGACAGTGCTGAAGCACCACCCTGTGCACTAGCACTTAATAGCATCATGAAACCAAGCTAAACCACCTATGATTGGCTACTGTTGGTGCTCCTGCTCCTGCAGGGGGTTCTCAGTGCCCCAGAACAGCTCTGTTTAGGCTAGCGTAGAAATGGAAAGTAACCCAGTGACCAAGATTACAGTGAAATGGGTATGCAAGAGCTGGTAGAAAGCCCGCTTAGGTTCCCTCCTATTCAAAGACTACTCCTACAACAGCTACTGCCTCTGCTTGCATGCTTTCTACAGTACTGAGCCCTACCATGGGTCTGTGCTGAGAAGAAGATGGTACTTAGATCCACCTCCTTCCCACTTTATTGGAAGCAAAAGGGGAAAAGGAGGCAGCTGGGGGCTATCCTCTCCCCTCAGAGCTCATCAGCATATAGGGTAAATCCTGCCTTAGTGACTACCTCTGAAGACAGACCACCTGTCACATACGACTACTTGCAGAAGCTGCGGAACACTCCCGCTCTCTGGTGTGTAAACCTTTAAAGAGAGACCACCTTTTACAAGTGACCACTTTTGCTAACGTCCATGAGTGATCGCTCTTGGCAGGTTTTACTGTATTATGAAGTTAAGGCAGTTTTGGCAATGTTCACTACCCTACATGTATCCCAATTTAATTCACTCTGACCTCGTGCTGCCTGATCAGTCAGTGCTTTTAAATCCATCTCTCAATTCTCTAACATTTTTACTAACAATTTATTAACAACAAAATCTCACCAATTTACTGTCCCTTCCTCTCACGAATGATTAATAAATCTATAAAATAACACTGATCCACATTAAACCCTGGGCAGGTAATCCCTCTCCATTGTAAGGAGCAGTCATTCACTGCAACTCATTTTAGCCTACAAAGTTTTAATACATCACAGAACTTTGCCCTCTACAAGGTGGCTTTTTATTTCCTTGATCAATACCTTTTTGAAAATCCAAGTAAATTATAATCACTGGGTCACCTTTCATTCCCAAGTTAATACTTTTTTCTATGAACTCTAATGGGCTAGAAAGACATATCTTGTAGGTGTCACACTTGTTTGACCCTATCAGGTTGTACTTATCTAAGTATAAATTTATTGGATAAAGTAAAGTATCTAAGTGTTCGCACTAGTCTATCCTTAGACTCAGTTAGTTCTTTCCATTAAAGTTACTAGCAGCTCAGTGGCTAAAACCTTATGCAATGTTTTGCAAATGTGATTTGTTTATTTTTGTGTGCAGTGTCATTGGGTGATCTTTGTATTTGCTTCTGTTCTCCCTACGAGTCTCACCTCAAAAAATAAAAAGTCTGTAATGGTTCTGGAAGAGAACAGGATTTGTTCTTAAACAACATTTACTAGTTATCCCATGATACCATTTTTTTTAAATCTGTGCTTTTACCACATCGCACTCCTTGTTAACAGTGCTCGGATACTTATATCACACCATTATATGCTATTTGGTGGCACAGCATTTTTCCTTCTAGTACACAGAGGCCTACAGGCTTTGAACTAAATGTATAAACATTAATAATAAAAGCTAGTAATAATAAATGCTGAAATTGATTGCATTTCCACATTATACTGTGGGCTTTAACACAGTATTAATCAGAAAACATCATAATGTATACTTGTAAAACAGTTCATGCAATTTAATTGAGATGCGTTTTGCTACGTCAGGGATGGACAACCTTTGGCACGCGGCCAGTCAGGGCAATCCGCTGGCGGGCCGGGACGGTTTGTTTAACCTGCAGCATCCGCAGGTTCGGCCGATCGCACTGGCCGCTGTTCCAGGCCAACGGGGGCTGTGGGAAGCGGCGGGCAGCACATCCCTCGGCCCATGCTGCTTCCCGCAGCCCCCATTGGCCTGGAACGGCGAATTGCGGCCAGTGCAATCGGCCAAACCTGCGGACGCCACAGGTAAACAAACCGTCCCGGCCCGCCAGCGGATTTCCCTGACGGGCTGCGTGCCAAAGGTTGCCGATCCCTGTGCTACGTTCACCTTCATTAAAAATAAATATATATATACTGTTTATTCCTTTAGAACAAGCTTGCTATCATAGAACACACTGACAGCAACAAATTCAAAAAGCTGATACATGAATACTGAGAGCAATAATCAAGGTCATCTTCATAAAACTAAGAAAAATTATTTGTGTTCGCTATTTATATTTTAAATTATATATAAAAGTTTTCCTTTCAAGTCTGGAGAAAAGGCAGACTGGTTGCTGAAAGTATAATATTCTACCAAAAGGTGTTAATATTAATGTGTTCTATGAAAAAAACAAAACATCAAATTAACTTTATAGGCTACCACTGAGTTCTAGTAATGTACATTCAGGGTACAAAGATTCTGCCTCTTACAAAAACATGCCAGCTGCCGCACAGTTGTTACTAAATTGAGTGACTGGAGCAGATGTCATTGGAATACTTCCACATACAAATGACTCTGTCCCTGGGTTTGCTTTCAGAAATAAACAAGAGTCAGAACACCTCACTTTCAATGCCTCAGTTACAACAACATCCCACTCCACAAACATGGATTTCAAATTTAGCAATGGGAAAAAAAAAAAAAAAAAAAAACAATCCAATCTTTAACTTTACTCCTCTTCAAAGTGACTCAGTGATTCACCTGTACGTGTTTTAGGTCTATTGATTATCGTCTTAACTGCAGTTGAGTTCATGTTCATTTTAAAATTGGAACAGACACTTTCTTTAATACTTTTTTAGCCAAACTGATTTTTTTTAAGCAGTCTCTATTTCCCTTGTATTTGAAATGTAAAGATTATTGGTAACTACACCACAAATGTAAACCTTTAACACATTACAAACATATAATATGCATTAATCTTCACTTTACCAAAACATAGTACAAGTATTCATTTGGCCTAGACAATTATTTCAGGCTTTTAACAATAAAATCAATTTCCCATGCCAAAAAATCTAAGTTTCATATTTCTGTGTTTTCTTAAAAAAAAGTTTATGCAAGGAATGTGTGATTAACCTTGCATTTAAAATTCACTATGAACCCATTAACTGCTTCTTGGAGCAGAGTAAGTACCTCTAAAATGCAGATATCTACACCATAACTTTGTTAGAGGAACAACAAAAACATGGCAACTTACCAACGTCACTGCTTCTTTCTGAGGAGTCCTTCTCCAAGGTTCCGGATACCGTACTGCCCACTAACTCTACTTTTGTACTATCATTCCTACAGTGAGAAAAAGAAGAGGAGACATTTATTAGAGTTTGTCTGTGGGTTGCAATAAATTGCCAGCTTGCAATTAATAAAAAGAGGGGGGACGTGTTCCTCCTGTGTAGCACTGAGTTATAGCAACCTGTCACAGAGAGCCATCTCTAGTAAGTAGACATACTGCATGGATTAACCTTATCTCATTTCTCTTTAACACCTGTCAAAAAGCTATTTTAGACACAGTAGTGTCCTAAATTATTCCTCAAATGTTCACAGCATCTCAACATGAAGGAAATCTAAGGGCAAAGGACTACCCTTCAACAGCTTATTCTTAGTTGCTTACAATTAATAATTGGTGCCTAGATATTATGGATAGGTGAACCAGAAATCTGCAGATAAATGGATGAAGAGAAAAAATGTCAAGCTGGGATAATGGAATCCAGCAGTGCTCTGTTCTGTTCATAGAAGCAGCTTCCTCACCAGGGTAAGTGCTTCCCACTAGAAAAAGAAGATTTTTGTACATATTACTCATCATTAGGCTATGAAATCCCTTTCTATGGTTTCAAGGATGTCTCCCAACCCAGGAACTGTAGAGCGAAAATTTCTTCACCATAGAAAAATGATAGAGGAATGGTGATATTTTATATAGGGGGGACTGAAATTTTTAAGAGCAACAGGGATTCAGCCATGAGTAACCCAGGCAAAAGCTCACATACCACATACTGGTTAAGTTTATCGAAGCAATATGACCACTCACACAGAATAAAATGGGATCAGCGGTAGGAGCACATGGCTAAACTGCACAGGTCCCACAGACAACATTCTTGTAAAAATTTACTATGAGATTTCAAGACAGCTTCAGTTCACTTAATGGAATAAAAATCTGTATTATAGTCATGAAATATTTATCCCATTTCATGGCCAGCCTCACAATATTGTATAATTTCCACAATAATTGTCACCATTCATACATAAATAGTATTATCTATATAGAGTTATTGTGCACATCTTTGCACACTGGGCAGAATGTGCCAAATATATAACTGTCCCTGCAACTAATGACCTAGATATTTAGTGTTTCTTAAAATAGCAGTATTAGCTATTAATAAATTAGAAATAAAGCATGATCTTCTAAAGACTTAGCATTTTGCTCCTTACTTTTCACTAGCAGATACAAGCCCATACCACCTGGCTGTTTCTGTTGGTGTAATCTGGCAAAGGATGGTTTGGATTTAGTTAATGATGCCAGATTTACAAGCATGAACATGGCATTAGCTATTAGAACTGTTCAGACTAAAAATGCTGTAATGAATAAGAAGTCTGGAAAGTTTTGTTGAAAACTGGAAGAAATTACAAAAAAATGGATACACACAGATAACGCTATTGTAGGTTAAAGAGAATACTTAAGAATGTAAAAAGACAAAAAAACCTAGTTGATGATCTAGAAAACAAGATCATATTATGAAATATTAAGTTGTCAGGACGTCCCTGTAGGTGAGGAAGCAGGAGAAATTAAGACATTCCTATCACACTGGATTAGTAAAATGCTGATGATAAATGAGGATGTTCAGAATGATCTACTTGATCAATAAAATTCTCTCTCTTTTTTTAATCACTGGAAGAAATTATAACAAAGTAACAGTGTCCTGGTGGTAATCCAAAAAACTGTCTTCATTGTACCTACCCTAGACCTCTTTGCCCAGATGTATTAATGGCGAAGAAAGAATGCTAATTGGAAGTGTTCTGAGAAAGGGATGTATGCTGTTTGGGTTGGGGTTGTAAACTATTACGATTTTAGGGCTGAAGGATACTGAGGCTGACCTTGATGTTGGAACCTTAAAGGATACTTAACACAGCTGTCTTAAGGAATGCTAAATGTCCTTCAAGACTCCATATCTTAAAAGTGTTCCCAATGAACAGAATTTGTCCATCACACACACATACAAGTTTGTTATAGGCTTGTTCACGGGGTGCTAGAACAATTTTTATAGTGAAGGTGCTGAAAGTGTAAACCATGTATCTGGCTATTATTGCTTCAAGTCCAGGGGGTGCTGCCACATCTCCAGCACCCAAAGTTGCTCATACCTTAAATGCTCAATTGCTGGTACCAACCTTTTGCCTTCTGCTATTCCTTCAAAAAGCAACACCAATCCTTTGTAATGCACTTAATCTCCAATAGATGAAAGTGAAAAATATTGCTTCAGATGAACGTATCTCAGAAAAACAGGGTAAAACCCTGGTTTCAAAAGAGTCATCTGAACAGATAGTATGTGCCTTATCTACACTAGAAAATTGAACTGCTGGTAACTCGTGTAATTACCAATAGTGCAGCATGCCCAAATAAGCCATTATGTCTGGGGACAGGTCAGTTGCAGCTTTGCCCCACATCTAAACTTGTTGCAGGGCCTTCTTGGTACCTAACCCACAGTCCTTGAAGCCCTACCCAGGCTCCAAAAGAAAATTATTTATTTAACTGAAGAAACTGATTTTTATTACAAAATATAAAAACAGCCCACTGAAATCCACGAGATGCAAGACTCTTGACACACACTAGAATAAGGATGCCATTGCTAACCAGCAGCCACAGAAATCTAAGGGGAATTTTGTTAAAATCCACAGGATTTTTCCCTTAGAATCTGCAAAATTTCTGTAGGAGTTAAATTTTTTTTTTAATTTTCTAATTGGCCTGAGTCTTACAGATCTCAGTATAAGATACCAGAAGGTACTTTCAAAATATTTATTAGCTTATTAAACTGAAATGATTATAAAAAGAAATAACCAAACAAATCTGCAAGCTACATTTAACAAACACCATTTTCCCCCTAATTTTCCAAGTTTCTGAATTATCCAAATAATTAAAAGACTATTTTTATAGATTTGATCATATGAATGTCTAGCCTTATTCCTATAAAATGTCCTTACAAATAGGCATAACAGCATACAAAAGTGACCCTGGATAACTCATTAATTTAAATTAGCTGATAGAATAATGAGTGGTAAACAGTTAGCAATTGTGTTTTTTCCACTTGTGACATTCAGCATCTGGCTACTTCGCCTAATATATGCCACAGAGGCGTAACAATATCAACTTAAACACATTTTTCTGTACTTTTAAAAAAACAATTACTGTTACACATAACACCTACTCCCATAAGAGATTAGAGGATTACATATTTCTCTCTTTTTTCTGTGTTATAGTATGTACTGGACAGCACTTTGAAGCCAGTTTCACTGTTTACCCTTCTGTAGGTCTTTCAAACAGCTAATGGAGAAACAAAAACATTCTTAATCATAGAAACATGAGATTGTATGTATTTATTTCAGAGTAGCAGCCGTGTTAGTCTGTATCCGCAAAAAGAAGAACAGGAGTACTTGTGGCACCTTAGAGACTAACAAATTTATTAGAGCATAAGCTTTCGTGGACTACAGCCCACT
This sequence comes from Trachemys scripta elegans, assembly GCF_013100865.1. Lineage (NCBI taxonomy): Eukaryota > Metazoa > Chordata > Testudines > Emydidae > Trachemys > Trachemys scripta. The sequence continues at coordinate 209,987,241 of NC_048298.1, read as the reverse complement.
TCTTCGGATGCATATGTTCCATTCTATATGCATCCGAAGAAGTGGGCTGTAGTCCACGAAAGCTTATGCTCTAATAAATTTGTTAGTCTCTAAGGTGCCACAAGTACTCCTGTTCTTCTTTTT
>NC_048298.1:209929085-209977218 GCF_013100865.1 Trachemys scripta elegans | reverse complement strand
AAAAAAACAACAAAGAGTCTGGTGGCACCTTAAAGACTAACAGATTTATTTGGGCATAAGCTTTCGTGAGTAAAAACCTCACTTCTTCGGATGCATCCGAAGAAGTGAGGTTTTTACTCACGAAAGCTTATGCCCAAATAAATCTGTTAGTCTTTAAGGTGCCACCAGACTCTTTGTTGTTTTTTTAACACTGCAACCACCACTAGATGGCAAAGTTATACTGCTCTCAGTGAGATCATCTGAATAACAAAGAATCTGAAAATTAAATCTCTTTTTAAGTGTCTCAAGACAAAGAAGTGAACTATTGGCATGATTAAACAAATAGAAACAACTTGATTGAGTTAAATTTAAATTATAGTCCTTGATTCACAATCAGATACACTGGTGAACTGAAACATAAACTTGGAACAGATAACAATAGGTAGAAAACCCTGACTAGACTGGTTATGTCTATACTTGCTTATTTACCCTAAAATTTCCCAATGGTGGTAAGTAACGATGGGAGTGTGATTGTAGAGAAGCCATTGGATTTTTAACCAAGAGGTGGGGAATAGAAAACAGTGATTAAAGTCCTTTGTCCTCACTAGTGCCTGCACCACTGTGACAACAACTGGGAAACTTTAGGGGGGAAACACTAGTGCACACAAGGCCTTTGAGACCATCCCATTCATTCTGAGTTGTTATTATGACCTAAACACAACTTGAATTCTGTCTTTAAGGCTAAAATTTTCAAAAGCACTTTAAGAAACTTAGTTGCATATGTTCCACTGAAACGTAGTCACTTCTAAAAATTTTACCCTAAGATCTTATCTACAGATGTAAAACTGGTTTTGATTAACTGGGTTTGATCATGGTTCATTCTAACATAGTTTAAACACAGTTTGCTTACCCAGAGAATAATATGAATATGTAATTCTTGCTTGTTCTCCCTAACAGCCTCCTTTGTATAGTCAGACAGAATGTCATCAAGCAGGTAAAGTGCACTGAAGTACATATAATATTCATAAAAATAATCCAGATATCTTCCTCATTCTTCACAGCAGGGATAAGAGTTTTAAAAACATGTTTAAATCCACATGTTTCAACATGGTGATGCCTAATCTACACTGGGCAGGTAAATCATATTTGTGTTGTGTTACCATGAACTATAGTTAACTCCAGTTCAGCTGCAGTAGTATGGTTTTGGACCTAGCCATTGTAAAAATGCAGACATACCAGGGAACTTGTTTACAACACAGGTTTTCCCCTAAATCAGTTTCAGCATGATTCCATAGTTAATAGTGTACTTAAGCCTACCTATAAAATATGGATAAACAAGAAACTGAAACTATGGGATTGATCCTGCAACTGGATCTACACATTTGGACCCCTGCAAGCATGCAGATCCAGTTTCAGGAGTGGGGCCTAAGTTGCAAATGGACAGGAAAAAGGCCATATATCTCTAGTGTAGATGGGGCTTACAGGTGAAAGGTTAATAAACTTTCCTACTACAGTTTATATTCCCTAACATTATGACACTGACCTTGAAAAAATGTATGCATGTGCTTAACTTTATGCACTACCACAATTTGTTTTAAATTCCAAGAACAAAAGTTTCATGTTTAGTATAAACTGTTTGAAATGAACCATAATATTTAAGATAAATCTTCTAATGTATTTGTGACGGGTTGGATCACAGAAACCCCCTTGGGAGCTGCCACCCAATGTGCAAAGACTACCCCTGCTTCTGTTTTCCCTGCCAGCTCAGGACTCCAGCACCCTGTCTTGCTGAACCAGACACTCCCGTCTGGCTCCAGACACAGACCCAGGGTCCGAATCACTTGTCCCAAAGCTGCAAGTTTACCTGAAAACAGCTCACAGTAGAGTGCTTGTCTTTAGCACTCAGATGCCCAACTCCCAATGGGGTCTAAACCCAGATAAATCCGTTTATCATAAATTGTTCGCCCTCTATAACACTGATAGAGAGATATGCACAGTTGTTTGCTCCCCCAGGTATTAATACATACTCTGAGTGAATTACTAAATAGAAAGCGATTTTATTAAATACAGACAGTAGGATTTAAGTGGTTCAAAGTAGTAACAGACAGAACAAAGTAAGTCACAAGCAAAATAAAATAAAATGCGCAAATCTATGCCTAATCAAACTGAATACAGATAATCTCACCCTCAGAGATGCTTCAGTAAGTTTTTCTCAGGCTGGACACCTTCCAGGCCTGGGCACAATTCTTTCCCCTGGTGCAGCTCTTGTTGCAGCTCAGGTGATAGCTAGGGGATTCTTCATGATGGCTTCTCCCCCTCTCTCCTCTCTTCCCCCCTTTATATATCTTTTGCATAAGGCGGGAACTCTTTGTCTCTCTGGGTTTCCACCCCCCCTCACTGGAAAAGCACCAGGTTAAAGATGGATTCCAGTTCAGGTGACATGATCACATGTCACTGCAAGACTTCATTACTACTTGCCAGCACACACATATACAGGAAGACTCACAGGTAAATACAGCCATCTGCAGACAATGGGAGTCATCAAGATTCCAAACCATCATTAATGGTCCACACTTTACACAATTACAATAGGCCCTCAGAGTTACATTTTATATTTCTAGTTTTAGATACAAGAGTGGTACATTTATACAAATCAGATGATCATACTCAGTAGATTATAAGCTTTGTAATGATACCTTACAAGAGACCTTTTGCATGAAGCATATCCCAGTTACGTTACATTCACTTATTACCGTATTTTCTCTAAAACCAGCTCAGTTACATTATATTGACTTATTATCAAGTTTTTATAAAACCATATAGACTGCACAACGTCACAGTATTATTTTCAAATAAGAATTGGCATGTGTCCTCTTTCAGTTCACTCACAATCTATTCAGAAAGCAGATCATAATCTTTCATGGTTGTGTAATCTTTTGCATCTTGTATCCAATCTACTGTTAGTGATAAAGACTCTTCCTGTATATTGGCTTTGATACTGATGGCATCCATACAAATTTGAAAATACACGTGTTCTGTATGGAATGTGTTTCACTGATGTATATTATATAAGAGCAACAACACCTTACAACAACACCTTACCTGACCCTTGTTTGATGACAGGAGCTGATGGAGGTGGTGGTTTCTTAGGTCTCTAAAATCAAGGAAAAGCAGAAAAGAGATTGCTTGTAAACACCTGAACTCATAGAAAGATTTGATGTAATCAGATACTACTTTACAATGAAAATTACATGTCTTCAGATTCCAGGCCTGTCAATCACACATTTCACAAGTACTAAATTCAATTAAAAGATTTTCAAGAAAGAAAATGTAATTGAGAAATAATATGCCACTTTTACTATTTTTATACTTGAAATGTCTTTTAGATAAAAGCTCAGCATTAAGTGGCTTACAATCACTGAAAACAATGGCCTTTTGTACACTGAAGTAGCCTTTGCAATTAAGACATAATCTTGTAAATATCCAAAGCCATTTTGAAAAATGTGTATAGGCAATGCAGGAGCTGAAATATGTTTCTTACAGTAAGTTGAAGCATAAATGCAGAACACAGGAAATACTCTAGAGGTTACATTTTGTCATTTGCCAATATATGGTTGTTATCCCATTTGTGAAGAACATCTTCAAGCACAGTTATTAAGGCTTCCCATGTCTGATGAAATGAAGCTAATTATTCACATCAACAGCCTATTATTCATCATTTACTTTTATTTTCTCTGCTATCACCATCCTTCCTAACAGGACTGCAACACTTTACATGTTTCACAAATACGATCACTGAAATGGTTCCAGATCTGTTTTTCTTCTCTATTATGTAGATTAGCTGCGGGTGGTTTTTCCTTTTGTGCATGTGTGCGCGCGCACACCATACTGACAGATGCTGTAAATGCCTTGGAGTAAATGCAAAATCAAACAGGGCATATGACACACTAATTTAACTCCCACACTTAGAATAAAAGGTCAAAGCTATTGAGTTAAAACTCTTCTAATAAAAAATGTGTGTGTGTGTGTATATATATATATATATATATATATATATATGTTTTTATTAGAGAGGTGATAGATAGAGAGATAGATAGAGGGGCGGTTCCAGGCACCAGCACACCAATCGCGTGCCTGGGGCGACAAGCCGCGGGGGGCGGCCTGCCAGTCACCATGAAGGCGGCAGTCAGGCTGCCTTTGGCAGCATGCCTGTGGGAGGTCCGCCGGTCCTGCAGCAATTTGGCAGCGGGTACACCGAAGGCGCAGAACCAGCGGACCTCCTGCAGGCATGCCGCCGAATCCATGGGACCAGGGACTTCCTGCAGGCATGCCGCCGAATCCGCCGCCGAAAGCCGCCTGACTGCCGTGCTTGGGGCGGCAAAATACATAGAGCCGCCCCTGGATGGATGGATAGATAGATATAAAACACACACACACACACACACACACACACACACTCTCTCTCTCGTATTCCTCATTCCTCAGGATGACTCTATTGTTCCGCTTAATCACTTGCAACCTAATGGCCCCACATAAAAGCCACTATCTTCTTGACTGAGGAACAATGATCAGGACACCCTTTATTATAGGTGGGGCTGGTAGCACTGCTTACTAAGTTTGCCTGATACTACTCATTATAAGCCTGTGTTTTCAGAGGCTTATAACTTTCCAAAAATGTAATCCTTTTGGCTGAAACTGTCCTTGCTGGGTGTCTGCCTCAGGCTGAATTTTTGGGGGGAAAGTTCAACAATTTCCCCCCCAAATTTAGCCAAGTTACAAGCCTTTGAAATTACAGTTCACATGTGCTCAGTAAAGATTTACTAGGGCTAAATATCTACAATCTCAGAAGATCCCATTCTCACTGAGTATGGTCTATCGCCTCACACCTCTCACATGTGACCGGACAGCAGATGCACCATCCCCACAGAGTGACTGAGCATGTTCCAACCCAAGGCTAAGGGGGTTCAAAGCCTTTCCCTGTAGTGGCTGTTCTGGGCCAGGGTGAGGCTGGACACTGGAGCCGAGAGCAGGGAGCCTGCATCTCCTGCGCTTTCACTGCTGGACTCTCCTCCTCCTCCTCCCTCCCCCCTTCCCCCCAAGCTGATGCCCAAGCAGCGTGGAAGAGGAAGCCATCTGATTCTAATACAGTGGAAATAAAAGCAGGGAGAGAAAGAAGTACATTGGGACACAGAGTCTGGTAAGACTGGGACTAGAGGGGAAGGGAGAGAAACTTTGATTGGGAGGTGGAAGGGGGAGATTGGGACTGTCTACACAAGAACCCACTGGGAGCCAGTGGCAGCAGGGGCAGACTGTGATTGGTTAAATGGAGGCAATTGGGAGCTGGGATTGGTTGGGCCAGGAGACTGGGAGTGGGAACTGGAGGGACTTGGAGTAAGTTGGTTGCGGGACGGGGGATGACACAGATTGGATGAAAAAATGGGGGAGAGCAAAAAGCGGAATTGGATAGGCAAAGAGACCAGAACAAAGAATGGAGGAGGGGTGGGCTGAGTCCAAGACTGGCTGAAGAGCTTGAGGATGGAGCCTGTGACTAGGGGCTAGTGTCAGGGGGCTGATGGGAGGAAACAGATCAGACAAATAGCTGAGAAGAGGAAATGGGGACTGGCCGGAAAGGAGAGTGGGACTGCAAGTTAGGGCAGGGAGCAGACTGGGACTTGGCTCTGAGCCAGGAGGGGAGACCAGGACTTGCTGGGCAAGGAGTCTGAGACTGGGATGAGAAGCCTGAGCAGTGGAGATTCGTACTGCAAATGTATCAGCAAAGGGGTCTGGAACTAAGGCAGGAGACAAGGATGGGAAAGAAATAGGAGTGGCACAGGGACTGGTTGAAAGGGACAAGACAGAAGAGCTCAAGCTTGGAAGTCTGCGCCAACAGAGGCGGATTAAGATTTACTGGGGCCCTGGGCACAAATAACTTTTGGACCCCCCTCCCCAGTTGCCTCGCCCTGTGTCCTTGCCCCGTGCTCCTCCTCTCCCCATTCCCATTCTCTTCCCCCCACCCCACCTCCCATCCCCACTGCCTCTCCCCCCACCCCACCCCCTTCCCCATATTCCTTTCCCCACTCCTTCCCCACTTTCCCACTCCCTCTTCCCCCCGCCTTCCCCATACCCCTTTACCCACTCCCTTGCATATTTTTTTTCCAAGGGTCTCTGCCTCTTCTAGAAATCACTTTCTTTTCATTACCAGGCCTCCTGTTCTTTTCCAGGCTATCCACTCTGATGTGGAATGTCATTTTACTCCATGAAAGCGCTTTTGTTGCTCTCACAAGAGCCATAAATTCCACCTTCATCTTCAATAGTTATGCTAGCTTCTGAGAGTTGTTTTGTGATTTCTTTATCAAGGTTTCCAAGTTATTTAATCTGGCATCCAATTTTACCGTCAGTCCTTGAGAGAGAGTGTCTCTGAGTCTTGATTTTATCATTGATGGCTTACATAATAATCACTCTGAACTATAAATGAAGAGCCTGATTAGAAGCTCACAGTATCACCCTGATGACAGAGGAGTTTCCTAAAAATGGGGTAATCTCATTAGAGAGGAGGAATCTACCAAGTTCTCTCAGAAAGTGTGTTAGGATTTCTAAATGGTGTTAGGGAAATAAATAACTTTGCCTATTTTAAAATAGGCAAAAGAATTTTTCCCACAGTTTAAAAAAAAATTAATGAATTCTGACAAAGCTCAAGTGAATATGTCATTAAACAAGCTGAGCTTTCTCCTTTCAAACACATGCTAGAATTTCACCCTTTTCTTTCTGGAAGAGTGTTTTAAATTATGGCTGCTGGCAAGAGAAAATGACATCTGTCTAAAAGCAGTTGGTAGACTAATGTTTCATACTGTATCACACACACTGTAGACATGTTAATGATTCTGATCATCATTACACCATAAAAACTGAGCAAATTACACCATGATCTCCAGTCATTCTGTCTCAGATAAACTGAGAATGTGGCACAGAGGGCTTTAAAAACAAGGTAGTAGAGGTTGGGTGACTGGTTTTATGGGCCAGCAAAATACCTTCCAAGAAATTACACAATATGGCCTCAAGCTATTAACAATCCAATCATAGATGCTGCTGCTGTTATCCAGCAATGCTACTTTCCCTTACCATTTTTTAAAAATTTTTTGCAAGTGTAACTTGTATTGTATGAATCATAAAAATCCAGAGCAGAATTTCATCTCAAATTTTATCCTATATGATAAAGCAAACCAGAGGGAAATAATTACACTTACCTCTTTTTCAAAATCAGAGGGAAGAAGCTTGACAAAGTTATCTGGAAACACTCCACGCCTGCCATTGAGTTCTCCTTCCCACCAGCCGGCATCAATGCAATCCTACAATACATTAAAATAAAATGTCAAAAATTAAATGTGCACATATGATGTACAGATTTATGGGTTGAAAGGCAGTTTGCCATAACCTTCTGCCTTTTCACTACAGCAGGACAATTTTCTAGAGTTTCAGGTAGGCAAAACACTCTCCTAAATGAAAGCTACAATAATCATCATGTTGTGATGTGGAATAAGGAGGAAAGAACAATAAATGTAAGTGCTTAATCAAGATTGGCTGGGCTTAAAGCGAAATGTTACCATTTAATTCATTAAACCAATAAGGCCTTTTGGCAGGTATGATATTACTTCTCTCTGATTTCATTTTAGTAAAATAAAATGATTTTATTAAACAAATACATTTTAGAATGCATTCTAAGCATTAATAAGACTCCTTTATTTTAATGCTAAGGCTCTGAAATCTAAAACCTCTTCCAAGAGACCTTGACACACTAATAACTTTTACAATGATTACATTTGATCACAAGTCCATTTGAACCATTATATGACGATTCATTCTTTATTACCACCAATCATTGATTAGCAGTATGTTTACATCTATCCAGAAACTTCTTTAAGGCATCACCATCGTCTGCAGCATTCTGTGAATAGCACAAATTAGTGTGTATAACAAAAAAATTCTATTAGGGTGGTGACAACAAAAACATTGAGATATGACATTATTAGATGACAGGCTGGAGGCACAGGCTAATTCTAAATAAAAAAAGAGAATTAGGTATCTTAGTAAGGAACCATAATAGTGAAATAGAAAAAAAACATGATCACTTAAGGTTTTTCATTATTATTTATGATTAATTCTCTTTATTATTATTATTATTATTATTATAACCAGAGATGGCAGACACTGTTGTTCAGCTGCTTATAGCTTTGCCAAATGAAATGGTTCAGACTGAAATTTTCCATGCTGGGTATCTGCCTCAAGCTGAATTTTATTTGAAAGTTTCAGCTAAAATGGTTCAGTCATTAAAAAAATGACATTGGAGAAATATGTTGTTTTGCTCATATTGAAAAATTTATTACAGCCATTGGATTGAGAACCTCTATCACCCCCATGTTTTGGAGTAAGGGCTTGACATTTGGCAAGGGGTTGACCTAGTGCCAGGGAGATACACCTCTACCCCGATATAACGCGACCCTATATAACACGAATCGGATATAACGCGGTAAAGCAGTGCTCCGGGGGGGGGGCGGGGCTGCGCACTCCGGCGGATCAAAGCAAGTTCAATATAATGCGGTTTCACATATAACGTGGTAAGATTTTTTGGCTCCCGAGGACAGCGTTATATCGGGGTAGAGGTGTATATGCCTTTTGCTGACCCTATGAATATTCAACCACATTTGCCCACATTAAAACCTCTGAAAATTCACAGTTCACACATGCTCAGTAGACAGCTGTTAGAGTTTGGAGGTAAATTCTCTGAAGATTCTGTCTGCAGTGAGAATAATCCAATACAGGGCTGTGAAGACCACTGGCAAAGTGTCTCATCCCTGTCTAGTGCCTGGTCCACATAAAAAATAGTCTACTTCTGCTAGCAGTTACTCTGTTAACTTAAGTGGGAGAGGCCTATCAGGTCGATATATAGGTCCGAACCCTGTTGATGACACAAGTTGAGAGTCAGTATGATTCCACATGATAGAGTTTTTTTAAAGTAGGAAATTACATTTAAATAAACTACATTAATAGAACATTAAGGTCTTTAATTACATAGATTCATAGATTCTAGGACTGGAAGGGACCTCGAGAGGTCATCGAGTCCAGTCCCCTGCCCACATGGCAGGACCAAATACTGTCTAGACCATCCCTGATAGACATTTATCTAACCTACTCTTAAATATCTCCAGAGATGGAGATTCTACAACCTCCCTAGGCAATTTATTCCAGTGTTTAACCACCCTGACAGTTAGGAACTTTTTTCTAATGTCCAACCTAGACCTCCCTTGCTGCAGTTTAAACCCATTGCTTCTTGTTCTATCCTTAGAGGCTAAGGTGAACAAGTTTTCTCCCTCCTCCTTATGACACCCTTTTAAATACCTGAAAACTGCTATCATGTCCCCTCTCAGTCTTCTCTTTTCCAAACTAAACAAACCCAATTCTTTCAGCCTTCATACTACCACATACTAATTTTTTCACAGAATGCATGGTCCTCAGGGAATGAATTGATGTCATGTAGTGTATTAAGCTGCTATCTGTAGGACCCTGCCTCATTTGTCACAGAAGTTGGAGGTGTGTAATCAATGAGACAAGGGACTGCAGGAAGAGAGAGGATGGTCTTATGATTAAGGTTTTGTCTTTGCATCAGCCACAGAGTTTCCATGTGATACCGGGCAAATCATTTAAACTAAAATGTTCACAGCTGGCCACTAATAGGGTGTTCCTCATTTTCTGGGTGCCAAACATGAGAACTCTGGGGGCTGATTTACAGAAGAGCTGAGCACTCACAGCTTTAAATGAAGTCACTGGGAGGTGTGCTTTGAACATATAGTGCTATATTATGCTAAATACTGGGGAAAATCAGGTTCTAGGTTTCTCAAATTGGGCACCCAAAATTAGTGGAAACTTTTGGCCTTTAATCTCTCTGCCTCATTTCCTCATCTGTAAATTGGAGATAATACCACCCCCTCACCTCACAGAGGTACTATGAAGATAAATTAATTGTTTGTGAAGCACTCAGATACTATAGCAATAACCACTATAAAAAAAGCTCATGAGGAAGTGAGTAATTCTGTATTCAGAGCAGGGTTTGAATAGTGTGCAGTAAATAAGGCGTGGGGCCACACATGGAACTATGAAGATAAAAATATATAGAATAGCAGCTCATTCAGTAAGCACTGTCCAAACTGCGCAATGAATGAAGCAGGGGTCCTGTGGAAAAAATAGCAGGTGATCATCGTAATTAAAGACTGTATTATAATGCAGACACATGAGGGGGCCAAATTAAGGTTGCATCGGCTTACTATTGCTTTTCCAGGTAAGCAATTGCTTTAGTTGCCATAGAGATGTGAGATGAGCGCAAGTGAGAGAAACAGTGTCTGCAGAACAGTCTCTCTGTTCAATAAGACATAGTCCACGCTATGAAAAACTTGAAAAAAAAATCTTGCTCAGTATTACTAATTACTTTGCATCTGTTTATCTCTGTTGCATTTTTCTAGAAGTGGTAATGTGTGTGTAGCAGGAAGGGATTAAATGAGGGAAAACAAATTAATATTAAAAGGAAAGAAGACTGTGAACATTTTCTATTCAGCTTATTTACCTTATTTCATCTCAGAGGAACTAGTTAAATGGCATGGTACCTTGGATAGTAATTTTTCCATTGTTGGACCAGAGACAGATCTGGTCCCCCTTTCTTTTATTTTTGTTTTTAACCACAATTCACTGATTTACTGTGTCCATGATCTAAAAACAGACAACTGAACAACTCTTCCACTCTATTTTCCTCCCCTATTCCTTTCCTCTTATCTCTTTGTGATCAGTTTATTTTCCTTCCTCCCAACTTTCCCTCTTATTTTAGCATTGTGGGTTGCAGTCAGAATGCCTTCATTTTTCAGCACTACATTTACATCTTTGAACAGATTTCTCTTTTTGGTTTGTATAACAACGTCTGGCTTAGTAAATTCGGCTGATCCTTGGCTAACTGATGACTTTAAATAAAACAAACTTTGCGAGAATTACATGCTCAGTGAGTGATTTAAAATATAGGCATGCATTTTTACCCGCCTCATTCCTGAGGTGCAGTAACTGTCCTACTCCTGGGCATGTCTACTTCAGCAGAGACTACTATTCAGTATATTGAATTATGCTATATTTTGTGGTGGTTTTCTAATGTGATATCCTTTTGGTATTAATCTGAAATTGCCAAAATATTTATGACCTAATTTAGTTCTGAATGGAGCTCTCCAGAGATGAAAGGTTTGTGCATAGAACAATGGCACTATTTAGCTCTAGCTAATATTCCTGATGATTACACACACTTTATCGGATGTATATTTTTTAGGTCAAGGTTTTAGTTATCCCCTATAGTCGTGGAAATCCTTTTCCTATTTTCTCACTTCATATACCCCAGTTAAATTTCATCTTTGATGCTTCTAATTCTTTAAGTTTACTCATTTTCATGAACAGATTTGTTATGTATCATGCTCATTAATCCAGAACAGATGGCGTCCCCCAATCCCCACAACCTGCCAATCAGACTTATGCAGCTAATCGCCACACAAGATTTTTCACACATTAGGCAAATCTTCAGACAGCCTCTCTAATTTTTCCATTCTCTATCTTATATGCAAGAAGGTCCTTCTCTGTCGCTGAGCAGAAAGGATGGGGAGACTTCATCAAAAAGAAAGCTAAGTTTGGAGAATGGGTGTACATCATCTAGGATATCACCTTGCAGTCCACCATGAAAATACAAGATAAGGGGGGGAAAAAGAGGAATTTGTGTTCGATAAGAACAGGAGTGTTTAATTAAGAGCTTTAAGAAGTATTGTCAGGAAGAGTTTGAACCAAAATTTAACTTTTGTAAAAATAAGCTTTAACAAAAGCTAAAGACCAACAGAACTGTTTTAATTAATTTCTTTTAAAGCTTCCAATGGAAACCTTTTATAAAACAAAAGTATATTTCCCCCTGCAGCGTTTGTAACCAACACATTGCAGTATTATGCTTGTGCAGCATAAGAACCTGAGCATGTGATAAAATGACTTTTAGAAACTATGTGGTAAAACAAAAATTTTTGACTACTCTTTTCATCATCCAGGCTGAGAGAAACATAAAACTTAAACAGTACAGTGAAAAGTAAAGAAGAGGTTTAACTTTTTCTCCCTTTAAAAAGAAAAACTGGAGGAGTTTTTTGTAATACACTAAGGCTTGGTCTACACTACCCCCCTAATTCGAACTAAGGTACGCAATTTCAGCTACGTGAATAACGTAGCTGAAGTTCGAAGTACCTTAGTTCGAATTAGTTCGAACTTACCTTGGTCCACACGCGGCAGGCAGGCTCCCCCGTCGACTCCGCGGTACTCCTCTCGGCGAGCTGGAGTACCGCAGTCGACGGCGAGCACTTCCGGGTTCGACTTATCGCGTCCAGACTAGACGCGATAAGTCGAACCCAGAAGTTCGATTTCCAGCCGTCGAACTAGCGGGTAAGTGTAGCCAAGGCCTAAGGAATTTGTGTCTCACATTATTTTAAGGTGAACAGATTTTTAAATACACTCCTAGCAAAATTAACAAAGCAATAAAACCTAAGATAAAGGACATGGCTGATTCATATGCTTTCATATAAAGAGCTTTTTATCCATAAATCTCAAATCAATTTAGAGAGGAAAGTAGCATCTCCATTTAACAGATGGGAAAATGGAGACAGAAAAGAAGGGATGGGCCCAAGGTCACAAAGCAGGCCAGTGGAAGAAGCCAATTTGCAATCTACATTCTCAGACTCTCCAGTCCAGTAGCCTAATCACTGGACCACAGTAAAGTATTATTAGACGAAATAAAATAATTTGCTAGCAAAGTTCTTCTATAGTACAGGAGAAGCTTGGATTAAAAAAAAACAGTAAATACCACCTAACCCCCGGGCATGTACTCGGGCTGCTAGCGCTAGCCTCAATGGCTGCACTGCTATTCTTAGCCCACTGAGATTGAGCACATCTAGTGCATTTATGTCTACCCAAGTTGAGAATTATACCTCCCAGCTATTGTGCAGACATACCCTATAAGACAAAGAAAAAAGATCACGTGGGATATCAAATAAAATGTCAATATGACCTGGGATTTTTAAGGCATTTATCTTAAAGAGTAAACAGGAAAAAACATTTAGTGTCAGAGAAATAGCACGTGCAAGAAACAGCATATGCCAGAATAATTGGACACCTAGCATTCCCCAGGATGCCTACGAATTTTGCCAGTAATTGTAAGCATACATTCTGGCAGACACTAAACAATGATCCCTTTCTTGACTTCAGCAATGTCCAGGGGAAATGGGAGTAAGGACAGTCCTCATGTAATCAGAAACGAGACACACCCAGCTGCAAAAAAAATTATAAAAGGGAACCATCTCGAGAAAACAGACATTTTTCTAGGAGGGCAAAAAAAAGAAGACAAAAGTCTCAATTCTGAAACTGGAGCTTACAGTGAGCAAAAGAGACAAGATAAAATTTATCAAGTACACAAGGCGATCAAGACTTGAAAGAGAAAATAAAAGGAGCACAAGATCTGTTAGTATGTAAGCAAAGGAAACTTGTATTTGGAACACCAGATATCTGATACCACCTGCCAAGGTGAAGGAAACATAGGTACTGTTTACAATATAAGACTACAATATAAGGTCACTTTTTAGCAGCTCCCAACACTTCCTTCCTCCTCATGTGAACCCACTATTCACTTTCTTTAGAAAACCAGAGGACAAGAAGTCCCAGTTAGAAGTTGCAGTGCTAAAGTGGATTTAGTCCAGGCACAGATGTGCTAGCATTGTGCCATTGCTGGCAGTCCATCAATAGGGAAGGGACAGGTGTTCTGTATGAACCAACGAGAAGACTGGTAAAAAAGAGTGCTTGGATATAGGCCAAAAGGGGGCTTTTCTTTAAATGCAGTTTGCCTAGGAATGTAAACAGGATTCTTCTGGGGAAATGTGTGTTTATAAACTAAAAGGGTAACCCTCCTCCTGCAGCAAGGAGGTGCTAGAAACTGCCTCCCTCAGGCAGCACAGTAATGACTCTGAACCATTTATATGTTGGTTTACTTACAGGATAGCTTCTGTAATTGCAAGAGAAACCCCTTTAAGACTGAAGGACTATGATAAAGAGTATGCAAGCTTTACTCAGCCTGCTCCAGTTGAAGGTGTGTGCGTTCAGAACCTCTGAAAATCAGGCTACTTTTATGTAAAAGCTAATTTTATGTAGATGCCTAATAAGGATCTATGTGCCTAATTTTAAGCACCCAAGTTTAAAACATTTGTCCATTCTGTTCTGTCATCCTCCTCTACTGATATGTAAATTGTTTTGAAGCCCTTTGTATTATGACAGATTTCAGCTATGGTTATGTGCTACTGTGCTTTTCCTTTTACAGTCTATGGTTAAACTGCAACTTCAAAATGTGTATTCAACAGGGCTCCTTATTCAAAGTGACAGTGCTACAGTACTGCACTTGGACACTTACTATAACCTAAACAACCTTTATAAAATCAATCCTCCAGAGTATGGAAGCTGGTTAGGTAGATAGATCTTACATTCTATCAGTTTTCCTTAGCTACCTCCCTTCCACCATTCACAGTCCATGTATCTCCACCAGTATCCCAAATAACCAATGTTGGACTTCAGTCTGACCACATTTAAATGGTTATACATTCATGTCTTTGGACAATAATACAGGGCTGGGTGGTTTTCATAATTTATTTTGTAAGTATTTCTGCACTAGTGTGTATAAATATGTGGTGTAGAGTACGAGATTGAAAACGGTGACTGTGAGATACATCTAGGAACCATTTTGTGTGAATTGGTGATCCAAATTGTAGTGGCTGCTCTACAGTTGATGGTAATTTTTATATAGAACTTACAGAACAGAAGTTTACATAAATATGTGCATTAATGTATACTATCTATGGTCAAAATGAATTCTCATTGGTGCCCACACAGGCTTGGGTTTGTCTGTGTTTTTTCCCTTGGTGGCAGCCAGGTCCAGTAGACTGCAGAATCACGAGCATCCAGCATGCAAAAAAGATAAAGACCTCGCAGGAGCTCCTTGGTACACTGTAGTACCACAAACACTATTTACTACATACTATCTGTGGGGTGGATGAATGCTGGGACACTGTCGGCAAGCTTAGCCTTAGCCCTAATCACCAACAAACCCTGTGTGAATCATTGTTTGGAGGAGCTAAATTCAAATTTTGCTTTATTTGTATGACACGCATATTATGTGGGCTTTGGGGTTTTTTTTTTTCTTCCAGAAAAGAAAAAGCCAGTTTCTAAAGCATTTGGAGATTTTGCCATGACAACCCCTCCCCTTAATTTAAACATGAGTTTCTTAGCTAAAACCCCATGCAACAGTTTGAAATTAAAGGCGCTAATGATTTAGTAACTTCAAACCCATTATGTTACATTGACTACCAAGTCTCACTCACTTGGAATTAATTTTAAGGCAGGTTCTAACATACTCTCCTTGCACTGTAGGATTTTGCAACATGATTAATTGAGATTGGAAATCTCCCTCATTGAAATTATCACATATTTACAGTCCTGCTAATTTCTATCTGAGGCAAAAATAATTTCATATATTCTACCAAAGTTAGTTTTTATTTTGTATAAAGCAATACTTATGCAAATTATGTTTAGATGTCACAAAAGGATTTATTATTAGCCCATAAGTGCTTCCATGGCTGAGAGGCACTCTAGACTCTGACCCAGCTAAAAGGGTCAACAAGGCAACCACCTCTGTTAATGGAAAAGTGGATATCTACTTCAGGTTCATATAAACTCACGACACAGGTTTTCCTATTTCCCTAATTCATAAAAAGTCACTATATAGAAGTTTGTGTTTTTTTTAAATAAAATATGATATAAGAGGTAGGCCAAACTAGGTCATATTACAAGTGCTGCTCTACTCTTTATTATTTTCATTTTTTTTCCTTAAAATCACTTGAAAAAAGGAGGATCATGCTGTGTAAGTGACCATTCTTGATCACTTTAATAACAAGCAGTAGTAATTTTGCCCTTTGTTTCCCTTTTCTTCTGCATCCAGAAGCCCCACCCAACCCACTCCACCACCTAGTGTCATGCTTTGGGAGCAGGGTGAGGGGCTAGCAGCAGAAGTACCGAAGGCAGCTGCTGTTTTCTGTACAGCAGCACAGGAATTCGGCGGTGGGGTTGTGCGGGTGCACAGTCACGCAGACTCCCCCCAGGAGTAATGTATGTATGTAAAGCTATAGCAATATCCTATCACTGCAGATGCATAGAGCAATTTACAAAGATTGCTCTTTTACTCAGCATGGCTCTTGTATTTCCGAGCTGGTAGGTAAGTGTGTATAGTGACCTTCTAAATGTATAATTACATCCTAGTGAGGCTATAGTTAAGACATCAACTGCTAGTTACTGCTTGTGCCTGTTAGGATTTCCCCAAAAGTTGCTTGGCATAGAGGGACTGCAAGTGGACAGTTATAACTGTTCTAGAGAGCACTGTTGAGACCAGTGGAACACAGCAGCTCCTCTGAAAATGTAGCTGCTGAATATGTGCACACATGCTGGGGTTTTATGTGGTCAAGTGAGTTTTCTGAATATTCCAATAAAGGGGCTTTTTGCCCATGCTAATAGATGAACTTTCTTATACTGTTAGCGTTTTTGGAAAAATGCACCCTATAAGACTTTTTTTAAACTTAAGATTTTATAAATAAATTTAATTACACATAAAAACATCCAGATAATTAGAAAGCTAAATTACACAGTGAAAAATATAAATGATTCAAACTAATTATGCAGTGAGACATAGCAAAACAGTGGAGTCTTTTGGAAAATAAAATCCCTGAATAGTAGGAACCTAGAGATTCTGAAAGAAATGATAGAAATCTTCAACACAATGTCTCGTTCCCTGCAGAAGGGCTCTCACAAAATATTTTCCTGCTCTTGAAAAGTGTATGTTAAAAATGTCTGTTTTCCTTCTGCTTTTGTAAAGTAGATACATCGAGAAAGACACTGAACTTGTAAAACCACCTTATTAGGAAGAGTCATGAATGTGTCTGACATTTTTAGTACAGAGAGCTTTCATGTGTCATCTGTATCTGGCAGCTACATATTAAATTATTACTACCATAATTTTAAGTCTCTCCCTTGCATTTCCCGCCACAATTGAGAGCCAACCCCATAATTTACAAAAGCAAAACCACCAAATTTGAGTTTTGAAAATTTTAGCCTTATCACAAGTGTGTTAACACTTTTCCAGAAATTATCAGTAAGTGTATATTTTTAAAAGACCTCTTAATTTGAGGATTGAAGACATAATAAAAGTCAAATCACAAACCAAACTCTGAACCTGCAATTCACTGCATCCACACAGAGCCCAAGTGAAGTCACTGCTTCATACATAAATAGTGAATTGCTGAATCAAGGCCAAAAGTCCTGACTACAAAGAGCAGGAGCAGACCTATAAAACAGGTAGCACAATTTTTAAACACAGTCCCTGGCACTAGTACAAAAATATATGTATAGGATGTGAAGTATATATACAGGATATGAAAGGAAACTTTTATTCATTAAGTAATTCGTTAAGTCAGTGGCTACCTTTTAATGTAGGCAGTGAGAATTTTCAATGAAAACAAATGTTAAAGATGCAGAAATATTAATAATTGTGCAGGAATGTAAGCTCTTTGGGCAGGAACTGTCTTTTTGTTCTCTGTTTGTACAGCACCTAACACAAAGTGGTCCTGGTCCATGACTAGGGCTCACAGATGGTCTAATACAAATAAATAATAATTTTGAAAAATGTAAAAAGGACATAGACAAATAATGTAGCGCCAGATCCTCAACTAATGTAAATGGGTGTCAGTGAAGTCAATAGAGCTATGTGGATTTATACTTGCTGAAGATCTGGCCCAGGATATTTAGGAGAATTTTTTCCCCACAATTCAGAGAATACTTCTGAAGCCAGGTGTAGAGAATTTTATCCTCACAATCGGATTTGTATTTTAAATTTAGAAAGTACAATATACAACTGTATTTCAAAATATTTGATTCTAGAATCTTAATAAATATTTGTGCAACTATATAAAATATTTAAGAAAAATATCCATCCAGATTTTTATACTGCACCCATCCTGTGGTATCCGAGACTCACATTCAAAGGGATCAACCATCATTAGTCATAACACTTAGTTACTGGGATTGAGAATTTCTTGAGGCAATGTACATGTATTTGTTAAAGTTCTTTACAGAAGAATAGCTACAATTAGTCTAATTCAGTAGGTAATCTAGGATTCTTAAATACAACCTCAGTTAAAAATTAGCAAGAGCCTAAACCAACTGGGAAACTCACCAGCTGGGAAGATAGAAGAAAGATCTCACAATCATCTAGTCCAAGACCCTCTCCACAGCATTGGCTTTATTTAAATTACAGAAGATACAACACAAGGGCCAATAAACTCAAAACCACTAATCACCTGAGGCTTTCCCTACTTCTGCGAACTGGGAGGGGAGAAGACACACCCTTTCCTTTTAGCAACCCTTCTTGGTAACTGTTCACTGTTCTCCTTCCCAGGCTCCATAGCTCATCTCAGCTGAGACTTCCCCACAGGCCAGCTCCTGCTCCCTACTGTTGTCCCCCTGCTCAGGCCTTCTGCCTAACAGGTACACAAAGCCCTCTCCCGGGCCCTCCTCTGGCTCTGGGTCTCTTCTGTCTGCTCCCCTACTTAAGAGGTAGGAAACCTTCAACTGATTTCTTGTACAGAACACGACTAAGAGCAGGCACCTACAGCTCCCAGCTTTAGAGGCCCAAGGACTGTAGCAGGCACACATTGCTGCATGCATGAGCCCCACGGCCCTATTATAAAGAGTTTAAATCTCGACATTATACAGAAGAGTATAAAATAATGGAGTAAATTGGGGGGGGGAGGGGGAAGGCAAGGGAGGAATGAAGTGGTTACTAAACTAGAAGTCTGGTTTAAAAAAAATACTCGAGGAGTAATGAGTATAAGCAGGAGGGGATTTTACCTTTGTATATGGCATTGGTGAGATTGATACTGGAATGCTGTGTCCAGTTCTGGTGTCCACTTTTTTAAAAGGATGTTGAAAATTGGAGAGGGTGCAAAAAAGAGCCACAAAGAATGATTTGAGGGCTGGAGAAAATGCCTTATAGTGGGAAACTTAAAATGCTCAATCTGCTAAGCTTGTCAAAAAGAAGAGTCAGAGGTGATTTGATTACAGTGTATCAGTGGTTCCCAAACTTTAACAACCTGTGAACACCTTTCACTAAAATGTCAAGTCTCATGGACCCCCTCCTAAAAATGAATATTTCCAGGGATTTTCTCTTTTACCTGAGTATAAATTATAAAAGCAGTGATCTTGGAAATATAAAATTTGTTTTTATGACATGCTTATTACACACTATTTATTATTATTTATCATTACAGTATTTTTATTACATTATGAAAATGGCAACACTCTTCCAAGATCTCACTTTCATAGCTTGTATCACTTTGAATAAGGTATTTAAGAAGCCAACTCAAAGAGTTCCTCCTACACAAGCATTCAGGTCTTGAGCAGTCCAGGCAAACAGCGCATGTTACAACAAAGCTTAAATTTGTTCTTCATAATAATTTTAAAAACAATACTAGCTGTCTATTTAATTTTAAAAACAGCA
The DNA here is from genome assembly GCF_013100865.1 of Trachemys scripta elegans. Classification (NCBI taxonomy): domain Eukaryota; kingdom Metazoa; phylum Chordata; order Testudines; family Emydidae; genus Trachemys; species Trachemys scripta. Next base: position 209,957,549 of record NC_048298.1, on the reverse strand, counting down.
AAAAATATCCACCTCCCTTTCCATTTCTTATAAGGAGTCTTGAAGTTTAAATCTCCTCAGTGTGCTAGATACACTTGCTTTGATTTGCTTAGCTCTTGGAAGTCCAGGGGCTCCGGCCCCATGGTGCCCAGGGTTCCTAGGGACAGCTCTGTCCGCCATTAGGGAATTTTTTCCCAAGAACCCCCTGTAACATTTCGCAAACCCCAGTTTGGGAACCACTGCAGTATATAATTACCCTCACGAGGAGAAAATACCAAGTACAGACAAGCTCTTTAATCTGACGAAGAAAGACATAACAAGAACCAATACTGGAAGCTGAAGCTACACAAACTGAAATTAGAAATACGGCATGACGTTTTTTAAACGGTGAGAGTGATTAACCATTGGAACAAATTACCAAGGGAAATGGTGGATTCTCCATCTCCTGATGTCTTGAAATCAAGACTGGATGCCTTTCTGAAAGATATGCTTTAGTCAAACACAAGTTACTGGGCTCAGTACAGAGGTAACTGAGTGAAATGTGATTGCAGGAGATCAAACTAGATGGATCTAACTCTCCCTCCTGGCAAACTATGAATTTAAATAATCAGATAATCGGTAACAAATTTGACATGCTTTGATGAAATATTGCACATGCAGCAAAAATGATCATGTTCACTGAACAAAACAATTTTTCCTAGAGATTCACTTGCAATGTTCACTCAGCAGAAAACAGACTATCACAGGGAAATAGATGCATCTCAACTCATAGTACCTGCGCAGTTAGTGTCCATATTCTAAATAAAACCAGAATAGACAACAAACCTGAGGTGGTTCTGATAACACCTATATTTTCTCTCTCTGTTGGGCCTATACAACACTTGTGTGCATCAACAATATTTTTATATAAAAAATAATCTATTACAAAACCTAGAATGAGTCTGTTAGAACACATCTGTAGGATTATTTAACTCTGTTTTTATTTATATCATAGTAGTACCTAGGGATCAGGACTTCACTGTGCTAGCTGCTGTGCAAATGTGAAATAAAAATGGATTCCCTATTGTAAAGATCTTACTGTCTTGGATTTATGGTGACAAGGTGCAATGGTGGATGAAACAAACAGACCAGCATAAAGGGAAGGATGACATTCAGTGAAATGAAAAAGTTTTGCATACTAATCAATAGTCACTGCATGCCATGTGGTTAGCCATTTCAACAGGCAGTGCTTTGCAGGGACTTCTGATCTTTTCCTTTTTTATTTTAAAATTTTAAAATAAGTGAGTTATCACTGCATAATTTTAGTTTAGTTTTTAGCTTAGCAAACAAACCTTAATAGCCAGTATTAAAAGAAGCAAATCTTAATCACTGTATGTATGCGACAACTTGTCACCTCACTCTCACAGCAGTGGCCTGCACTTCCACTTGCCAAAATTCACATTCTTATCCTTCCAACAACAATATGATCTTTTAATTGCAAGACACTGGTCTAGCCCTGTAATACACTAGAGTTAATGCAAGCCTAACTTAGTAGGAAGGGAACAGGAGGATGAGAACAAGGAGAAAGGAGTCAAAGATTCATGAACTTAATTTTAGTGAATGTTTAATAAACAACTTTTATACATATATTGTCAAGTAAGAAAAGGAAGTGTCATTTATTCCATCACCTGTAATTAATTCAGTCTTAAACATTTACTCAAGTGTGTCATTCAGAAAATGACTATTTCACTAACACTTCTGATCGCAGCAGTACAACTTGAGATGCATTAGGTTACATGAATATTTCATCAGCCCCCATCTCAAGGAAGACCTAGTTTGGTGCTTTATTTTTAGTCAAACCAGTCAATGGAAAGTCACAAGATATGGAAATAATCCAAGTGTAAAAAAAATCTAGGGCAAGTATAATCACCACAACAACTGAAAGGAAGAGGAGACAATTGATAGACAGTTACTACAGCTTATTTTTCCTCTCAGTAAATTAATGTATTTTAGAAAAAGAACCTATTCTATGAGCTCATTCCTTTTTTCTTAAGTATATCATCTATTTTAGATAATTTATAAGGTACAGTGGTTAAGAAATCATGCTTCTTTTATAGGATAAGAAGGATTCTGTCTCAAATAATCGCCACAGAGGAACATTTTCTAAGGGCCTGATTCTACAAACACCTAAAATCACCATCATGCAAGGTACTGACAAGTTCAGATATGGCACAATGCGAGCACTTTCTGTTCCTTCTGGTTCAAATCTTTCAGTCCTTAGGCTACAGGATTTTGCCCTTATCCGAGTGAGTATGAAATGAAACGCTTAGCTATAAGCAGACTTATTTTCACCTAGCTCATCAGAAGTTTAATTCAAAATAAAATTATCTGTCATATGCAGAAAGATAAGGTCTCATCTAAGATCCTACAGAATTATTTTATAGCTCTTTGAAGAGAGAATTTAAAAGGATTCATGAAGTTCTTTTAACGTCTTGTTTTCCACAATGGGAATACTCATAAAGCCCCAAAGGAAAACTTGTCAGGGCCTTTAGAACTCAGAAAGAGGACTAATGCTATTCTTTAAAGACTACGGTTCTTGAATTCTTCCATGAAATATGATGTTATTTGATGATTGCTCACCTTACTGCTGTTGCACATGCTCAAATTATTGAAACCCAGAACGATGGCATTTGTGAGTGAATATTTATTGCAAATAAAAAGGCATTTTGGTAGTGGCTACTTTAAGAGAAAATTGAAAATAGTTTCTATTTACTGTAATAAATTATGGTTTTTTTTTTCTGGTTGACTTGAATTTTCTTAAATTACTGTATCAGACAAACTTTTTTGTTAAATAAGAAGTGTCCCTCATCAGCTATATGTGTCAGAGAAAGAAAAAAGTTGAATTACTAAAGAGACTGTCTGGAAAGGGAACTCTTTCTTTCAAAAGAAAAAGAAAGAACCCTTTAATTACTATATTATTTTTTCTGCTCTGGAAACCAGTGTCTTCCCAGCCAATCAGGTATACTTAGTATGACTTCATTATGTGATTATCAGTGTGAACTTTTTCAGGAAGTTGAGAATTCTGGAAATCAACAGGGAGATTAAAAAGTAGTTCTTAAAGACAGTTCTTATAACTTCTTGAGACTGAAACCATAGTCTATTATCCACCGGTTGGCTTATACTATTTTATTTAATGTGTCAATGTCTCAATCATTCTGGGGAGTCAAACATCTGTAAGTTTCTGGACAGCCCATAAAAAATGTCAATAAAAAAAATCAGACTGATCTTAAAAATTAGGAGGAAAAATTTTCCACCTGTAAAACTCAGTGATCTGGTCGCATGCTCAGTGTGATGAGATCCACTGGCAATATCAAGTATCACCCTCTCTCTCCAGCACACCATCTTTTTCCTGTTCCCTCCTCTGCTTCCTGTGGCCTCAGTTAACTGCCAAGATGCTGGTACAACAGCAATTCCCCATTTCGCTCCTATAGCAGCCTTGCACATCCATGAGAGCAGCTGCTTCCTCCACAACTCACACCTAATCCAGTTCTTCTTAGAAGTCTCACAGCTACAGGAAGGCCCTCTAGTCCACTACCTCCTGGACAAGAATGAACAGATCAGAGGTTTTAAAAGGGAAAGTTGGAGAACACCCATCTGTTGTCAGGTCTTGGAATCTCTAGGAGAGTCAGAGATGATGTGCTCTAGATTCTTAATTTAATTCTTCCTTGTATGTTTGTATAATTAAATGATGATGTCTTTCATTTTTCAAAATAAGAATGATGCGGAGTACTTGACCACGTGTTCTTTATTGCTTGGAGCTCTGTAGAGATTGATGTAGAGAAATTAAATCCTTTGCATCCTTGCAAAAAGAATCTCTCATCAAATGGGCTGCATAGCTGTTGGGCTGTCCTTTCTTAAACAGTTTATTTTCTATAAACCTCTCATATCCCCAGAGTCTTATGTAGTCAGGGCCGGCTCCAGGCACCAGCTTGGCAAGCAGGTGCTTGGAGCGGCCACTCTGGAGAGGGGCGGCAGGTCCAGCTATTCGGCGGACAGTCCCTCACTCCCGCTCGGCATGAAGGACCTCCCGCCGAATTGCCACCGCAGATCGCCATCGCGGCTTTTTTTTTTTTTGGCTGCTTGGGGAGGCCAAAACCCTGGAGCCGGCCCTGTATGTAGTGTATCATAGGAGAAAATATTTATTAGAGATGATATATACCAGAGTTCACTTAGTAGTTCTTGTGAACAAAAAGGCTCCTTGGTGGAACTGTTGAAAGTTGGGTAGTATAGTTATTATTAATAGTTGGAATTCATATTTTTTCTGCTAGTAAATCATTATATTTGTACGGCCTGCCTCAAATTAAGTGATCTTATCTTTTTCACATTTATAAATATTAAAGGAAAATGTCCCAAGAGCTATGAAAATTATAACTCTGTTCTAAAACATAACGTAACATAGCTAGGAAGACTGAAGGGGTCAACAACTTCATTAGCACTAGATTGATGGGGGGACATGCTTAGTAGCTATATTGCAGGTATTCCAACAAATCACACCATGTCTTTAAAATGTGATATTTTTTGAGAAATGTATTCTCTTTCAGTATAAAAGAGGATCTATTTCCTGAACAGATACCATTTCAGAGTCCAATTAAGTTACTAAAAGGTATGATTTTTGTTGTTGAAGAGGTGAAAGGTAAAGATAAGACTGCAATCAAGAGATAAATTCAGTGGAGGAAAACTTTGACATGGTCTGAGAAAGCAAATGAAGCTTGCCAAAATCATGAACAAACATTTCACTAGTTCACTTTCTACATAAGGAAGTTGTATGAGAATCTTGAAAAATAGATTCCTGTAACTAATTTAACAAGAGAGAGACCGTGAAACATGGTGTCTTCTTATGTTCTTCTTGTCCCCAGGGTCAGCATTAGAGCGGGAACTTGTAAAAATGCCTCTATTGAGTTAAACTTGATTGACTACCCCCCACCACTCTCTTTTCTGATAGCCAGAGAAGAATGTTTTATTAATGTATTGCAATGAGCAACATATTTTCATATATGAGTCAGATATCTTGTTTCCTGGCTTACTTCTGTCAGCTAGGTGTTATGCTGTATCTGTCTCCTATTGTTTTCATTGTAATACTTATGATATGGAACCTTTATTCTTTATGAACAGCCTTTATTTCTACTCTGTAAATTCTAGAATGGGGCAAAAGTGAAGAAGGGTAAACAAGCAAATGTTTTCTATGTAGGTAAATAACAATGAATCAAATATATATTAGCCTCCATCTATTAGACCCATGAGAATTCCTGTAGGGTTGGTAGGAACTGCAAAGGCTGACAAGTATGAGGCTTGATAAACCTCTCATACTATTTTTTAAAGTTCACAAAAATTAATTTTCCCAACTTATTTCCAAGTGAGATGCAATTTTCACCCCCAGCCCCCAAAAGTTAACTGAACAGGAAATTGTGTTATTACTGGTAGAAGAACTATCCAAAAAAATGACAGTGTCATCTGTGGATGCCCTATAGACAGCAAATGTATATGTATAATTGGCATCCTTAATAACTGACCATTTAACATATTTAAGTTATACCTTATACTTAAGAGTAGGAAACTACCACAAACACTACAATAACCTTATGTTTTTAAAAGGCACCCAGTGTGCTGTAACAATTTTTTTCATTAGAAATTCTGTCCTAACTTCTCCTTTCTTCGTTCTCTCCTTGTTTGTCACTTTGACATTTCCGTCCATGTTTTTGCCAATATTCTCTTCTAAGTAAAATATGAACCCGACAGTTCTTTGAGTCAGAGACTTCTGAAAATGTTCAAGTACAATTGACTTTATGCAAGAAGAGGTTGCCAATCTCTAGTGAACATACTTGTTGTACTGTGAATTCAGGCCATTTTCTTTTTTTTAGTGATTTCACTATATAGATAAAAGCAGCAAGTTCACAGAATATTGAAAAAGTGCCTGTTCCTTAAACTTGTTATTTTATTGTAGTCTGTTGCTAGAGAGAAAACTCAATCCACTCTTCAAGTCTCTCTCTACAAAACCACCTGTGTAGGCCACTTGGGTCTAGACAACTGGAGAGGGTCAGCATGTTCACTTCTTATGTGCCCAACCACAGAAAGCAGAACCTACAGACCATGTACTTCTAGATCAATATTGAGAACTTGGAGAGGCTTTGTAATGGGATGGCAAGGTTTCCATTGGTTCAGCATGGTAGAAGCTGCTGGGAAAAAAAAATGTTACCTGACTGTAACTGTCGTTCTTTGAGATGTGATGAAGACATGTATTTTATGTGGGTTTGCCTCACCGGAGCCAGAAAACTTTGCCTGGCCCTCATGCCCTGCAGCCATAGCCCCTCCCCTGGCCATATAGGCGATCAGGAGACACAGCCTTCAGTTCCTTTGCACCAAACATCAGAAGTGCAGACTCCAGTGCAGAGGGGACGGAGGGTGGAACTTGTTCATGAACTCAGACCTGGCCACCCTGTTAACAAAGCCATATCTGGAGAGCAACGCCTACTGGTTTGCAATGCACTTCTCCAGGGAAGAGGAGGTATAAATCTTTCTCCCCATCAAGTCCATCCTCTTTGACTCTTGGTCTTTGGGTATAGATTTATACCTGCCCTGCTGAGCTCTGTCGTTTGCTGCTGTCACCACCAGGGAGTTGGGGGCTAGGCGGGAATAGAAACTCTCAAACCCTCGTGTGGAAATGAAGTATAGTTTGTCCGAATGTTTTGCCATAGAGAGCAATGAAGCTGGGGTATTTCAGAGAGCCTTTGCAGGATCCAGGAGAGCCTCATTTATTGGTAGGCCAACTATCCCTGGAGCGGATGGTTGGAAAACATCCAGGAGTTTATGCATATTCTCCTGGAGGAATTCTGCCTGGATACCCAAGGTGGCAGGAGGTTCTGATCACCAACGGAGAGGACGATTCCAGCACACCTGGGGAGGACAAGGTAGTTTGCAGCATCAACAATGGATCCTGCTCTTGTACCACAGGATTTAGTCGGAAGAAACAGATTCAGTGGTCACAGGAGTCACTGACGGGACTGGTGATCTTCCTCTGGAGGAAATAGAAGAGCGGGACCTCAGAGACCAAGGAGCATCCCAGGATTTCCAAGGAGGCCACTGGGCATACAAATAAGAATTGGTATCTAGTAGGCCCTGGGCCAAGAACCTCTGTTCCTACTGCAGGACAGATGCCAATCTCAATACTGATAGTGATCTGAGGGCGATCCCTGGCATTTATCTGGTGAGGACGATCCTGATCTGGATCTTGAAGAATCCCAGACCTCCTGTGGTAACAAAGGGGGAGCCAGCACCAATGGGGCAAACAACCAGTTAGAGTCATCTGAAGCACAATAAGTAGGCGGCACTGGTGCCAGAGAGCAGTGGAGAATTGGCACTGAATAAGAGACACTCCCACTTGGTACTGGGGAGGCATCGGCGCCAAGGCCGGTACTGCATTTGAGATGGCATCTGCCACCAAGAAAACGACAGTTCTGAAGGAGCCTTCGATGCTGGGCCTGGCCTCGACTCCATAGTCTGTGGCCTAGGTGCATGAGCTACAGGGCCGATGCTCTGCAACACAGCTAGAAGGTGCCAAGGGCACAATGGAGGATGATTTGGTAGATGCTATAGCACCGGAGAACTCCTGAACCAGTGGAGAGTCCAGGACTGAGAGGCAAACCAGGTCTGATGCTACCAGGTATGCCTTCGGCATGGAGATAGTGGGCACTGCTGCTGATATAGTCGATAACTGACTCAGACATCCCATGGCCAGAACCAAAGTCAACGGTATGGGCCCTGCTGCTCTCGGCTTGGTACCAGGCAGCGGTTGGACGGACCTGCTCCATTCTACATGCCAGAGGCAGTATGGTGTTGGTCATCACTCCTCTTAGAAGTGGAGGAGAAGTCTCTGCAAGCCCTGGAATGGTTCTGGTTCCTTCTATGGGACCTTTTCCTTGCCGCAATAGAGGAGGGCGACCGACCCCTTATCCACTTGGGGGAACGCCAGAGCCTGAATGTGGAGAGGCATTGCTTGCCAGGTCCGAAGGAAACTGCTCATCAGAGGAGGACCTCCGTGCCGAAGTATGCCTCATGGCCTGTTCCAGAAGGTGCTGCTTCAATGGCAAGTCTCTTGCCACCGGGGTTCTCTCTGTGAATGACTTGCAGATGGAGCACCTCTCTTTAATGTGTCCCTTGCACAACAAACACCTGGTGCCGGAGTCGCTGTTGGGGTGACCCCCTCCACAATGGACAATGCTTGACTCCTGCTGAGGGCATCGCACAGGGCAGCCAACTCCTCTAGCTAATACTAAACTAACACTTACCTAACCCTAAAGATATTACTACTACTATATACAAAGAAGAGTTCTCAGAAACTGAGATGAAAGTGTGAGGTGAAGACACCACACAGAGCTCTGACTCTAAGGCCATGAGTGGTGAGAAGGAACTGAGGGAGTCAGGGAGGCAGCACCTTTATATGGCATGGGGAGGGGTTGCAGCTGCAGAGCGTGAGCACTCACCCTACAGGTTCTGCTAGGCAAAGTTCTCTATCTCTGCTGCGAGGGGGACGTGTACCCATATAGAATACATTGTTGCCTCTACTTAAAGGAGAACCTTGTATAAAGATGCTGATTAATTCCTGCTGACTCACTGTGGCAGATGTGACTATTAACTCCACCCTGGATATGAGGGAGATTCTTTAGGCAGAGTGACTTAGTTTCTAGGACAGAGAGATCTCTTCAGGAAAAGCCATGATAGACAGAAAGTTTAGGTTTGCATTTGTGTTGTTCTTTGAATTATCCGAGAAGTCCAGGAGTGGGGGGGTAGGTTTGGACAAAATACAGGGTATGTATATTACATTAAGAGCAGAGAGGGAGCGCCACCTATTTCGAGACTCCTATTGCAAAAATCCTGAACCATCCACTTGAATTCTGTCCTAGAAACTAAATTCTATAGTTTATGTTCAGGCTGGGTCCAGAGATCTGGAGGATGACTACTGGGTAAGCAATAGCTTCTTCAATATCTATCTCAGATACTAGGGTACAGTTCAGACAAAGCACAAAAGCATGAACTATGGAGGAGTGCTAAGCACTTTTGCACTTAGTGTCTCCACTTGCTAAGGACATGGTCAATGAACAATTAATTATAAAAGGCTTGTGAGAAGCCATAGAAAAAAAGAAAAAATATAATTAACCAAAATCTCTGCAATTTATCTTGTGTGATATCAGATTAGAGAATATTGGGAAATACTGGAATACCCAGAGAGAAGTTGCTGGTTACAGGTTTGGGAGAACTGATCAGGCCAGTCAAATCATCAACTCAGCTATCATCAAAGAAAGATACATTTGTCAAGGCTATGGGGGTGGGAAAGAAGGGATGAATATGAAATCCAGTAGTTCTGGCTCAACAGTACAACTGCAGCTATCTCTGGTTTTACATAAAGAAATATCTACAAGAAATATTGGGAGTAAGACTCTGATATCCTTGCCTGGAGATCAGACACCTCACTGGAGTTAAAACAAAGGCTTGGTCAACAAAGTAAAGAGTACAAGCCACAACATTTAAAGCAACTTCTATTTGGTAATGGAAAATCTTTAAAAATGACCTCAGTGAAAGCCTCTATCCAGTCAGAAATAGTTTCAGTGAAGGCCAGATGAACAGATACTAAATAGGGATACTAAATTGATTTAAAAAACCAAAAGTTATAAAGCTAATAAACAATAAAGAATCAAATTCCAGAAAACGTGGTCTTTCAAATGCAGCAGTGACTCGTGTTTACTACCTTTAGTCAACATGGAACAAAACAAATTTCATTTTCCCCAATTAATATTTACTAACCTCAATTAACATTTTATTATCTGAATAATTATTTACTTTATTTTATTGCAAAAAGATTCCAAAGAAGAAAGTTCATTAAGCAAAGTGTAAACAATTATGGCCTTCAAAAAACGTATTCATGAATAACATCCAAATGATCACAATGGGATAAACTAGTAGGACATTGTATTCCTTTGGTTGATAAGTGAATAAAAGGGATAGATCATGATTTCAGTTTCAAGGTATGACTGATGTCACAATGGATTTTCAAGCAGGATGAAGAGGAATATTGGGAGAAAACTGCTACTCTGCATGAACAACTTATTAATTTCAAATTAAATTTTTAAAAGGAAAAATAAAGAGATCCAAAATTAGCAAGACTTATGTTTAATTTTTCATCCCAGTATGCAAATTCATCTTTGTTAGCAACTATACATAAGTAATTTGGAAACCATTATAGTACTCCGTTTCTGCTATTGGTTAGTAGACAAACTAATGAGATTATTTTATTTGTTATATACCAAATGTCCTGATAAATCTAAGAAGAAAAGTATCAGAGGGGTAGTCGTGCCACCAGACTCCTCAGAAGAGAACATGCTCAACCTATTTCAGATTCACCTTACACTTAGAAATCAATTCCCTACACAGCATGCAAGATTCATCTCCAGCATGACAATTCTTGTAATATCTCTGTGCATCCATGAGGAAAGACTAGGTATACAATTGGAACAAAAGGATAACAGGACTGAATTTGTTTTGCAAAACAATAGGTTTTCCTTATTTTGACAGAGACTTAAGGGGAAGATGGGAATAAAAAGTTACAATCCACTGAAGTGAAACTCCACACATGCTCTTGGCAGGTAGGCACACATGTAATAGCATGCATGTCTGTGAAGGTTTAGATTATCTCTAGTGTTTTAATCCTTTCCATATGGGTTTTTTCCTGCTTAAGTGAGGGCATTATCTGCGAAGTTCCCATTCGGGTCACTGTCATGATGCCCGTCAGAAACTTCCACAGCCACACTTGAGGAGTAACTTGAGCATATTTTACATGTCCTACTTATTTATACTTGTTAAATTAACTGTGTATTAGCTGCTCACCTATCCTATCCATTATCTTTTTAGGCTCCCCACCATAAGCTGTGATACAACCTGCTGGAAAATTAACACATGGACTCACCACGAAAGCTGGATAAATATTAAATATGTTAGCAACAGAGAAAGGACAGAGACAAACAAGCGTTCAGTTTTGAGACACTGGATCTGGTTTTCTTTCAATATGTATACTGACTCATTAAATATATTTATATTCAGAATAGGGCTGTCAATTAATTGGAGTTAACTCATGCGATTAACTCAAAAAAATTAATCGTGATTAAAATAATTAATTGTGATTAATCACACTGTTAAACAATAGAATACCAATTGAAATTTATTAAATATTTTCAGATGTTTTTCTACATTTTCAAATATATTGATTTCTATTACAACACAGAATACAAAGTGTACAGTGCTCACTTTATATTATTATTTTATTACAAATATTTGCACTGAAACAAAAGAAACAGTATGTTTCAATTCACCTCATACAGGTACTGTAGTGCAATCTCTTTATCATGCAAGTGCAACTTACAAATGTAGATTTTTTTTGTAAACATAATGGCTCTCAAAAACAAAAAAAATGTAAAAGTTTAGAGCCTACAAGTCCACTCAGTCCTACTTCTTGTTCAGCCAATTGTTAAGACAAACAAGTTTGTTTACATGTACAGGAGATAATGCTGCCCTCTTCTTATTGGGAGAAGAGGTGTTCGTATGGCACTTTTGTAACTGGCATTGCAAGGTATTTGTGTGCCAGATATGCTAAACATTCATATGCCCCTTCATGCTTCAGCCACCATTCCAGAAGATAAGCTTCCATGCTGATGATGCTCATTAAAAAATAATACATTAACTAAATTCGTGACTGAACTCCTTGTGGGAGAACTGTATGTCTTTGGCTCTGTTTTACCCGCATTTTGTCATTTATTTCATGGTATAGCAATCTCGGATGATGACCAAGCACATGTTTGTTTTAAGAACACTTTCAGAGCAGATTTGACAAAACACAAAGAAGATACCAATGGAGATTTCTAAAAATAGCTACAGCACTCAACCCAAGGTTTAAGAATTGGAAGTACCTTCCAAAATCTGAGAGGGACAAGGTGTTGAGCATGCTTTCAGAAGCCTTAAAAGAGCAACACTCCGATGCAGAAACTACAGAACCCACCAAAAAAAGAAAATCAACCTTCTGCTGGTGGCATCTGACTCAGATGATGAAAATGAACATGCATCAGTCCGCTCTGCTTTGGATCGTTATCGAGCAGAACCCATCATCAGCATGGATACAAATCCTATGGAATGGTGGTTGAAGCACAAAGGGACATATGAATCTTCAGCGCATCTGGCACGTAAATATCTTGTGATTCTGGCTACAACAGTGCCAAGCAAGCGCCTGTTCTCAGTTTCAGGTGACATTGTAAACAAGAAGCAGGCAGCATTATCTCCTGCAAATTGTAACCAAGTTTGTTTGTTTGAGTGACTGGCTGAAGTAGGATTGAGTGGACTTGTAGGCTCTAAAGTTGTACATTGTTTTATTTTTCAATGCAGTTATTTTTTGTACATAAATGTACATTTCTAAATTCAACTTTCATGATAAAGAGATTGCACTACAGTACTTGTATGAGGTGAATTGAAAAATACCATTTCTTTTGCTTTTTACACTGCAAATACTTGTAATAAAAAATAAATATAAAGTGAGCACTATACACTTTGTATTCTGTAGAAGACATCCAAAAATATTTAAATGAATTGTATTCTATTGTTGTTTAATGTGATTAATTGCACGATTGACAGCCCAAATTCAGAATATTTTAAAATAATCTGACCAATTTTTTGTCATACTTGCCAGTATAGAGAGCTAAGCCAATAATCTGCAAATGTTCACAGACATACAAACTTTTATGTAAAAAAAAAAAAAATAAAAACAAAAAAACTTTTCACTTACTATAAAGCTAGAATTTTGGCTGATTCTACAGAATACAGTTTTTTAACCATGTATATTTAGTATATTAATGAAATTGAGCTCTTTATTACACATGTGTAATCATATTAAGCCAACGAGTGTGAGAGAGTGTGTGTGTGTGTGTGTGTGTGTGTGTGTGTGTGTGTAACACCATTTTGACCCATTGTCTTTGGGGGTTTTGTCTGTTTTGTTTTTAAATTCAATTACCACATGCTTGCCATTTAGTAAAAGCACGTACTTACTAAAATAAAAATAAAAACAAACTAAAACCCCAACCAAAGCACCAAAAAACTCCAAAGCAAAGAAAACCACAACAAAAACCCCAGCAAACCACCCAAACTGGACATATAGCACTTCACTGATGCTGTTGTGCATGTGTACATTTACTATCCTTCCCATCTACTCCCAAGGTTGTTGCATTTGGAAAAGGAACAAACCCATAGCTTATTTGGGTTATGCTGATTTGTCACTGGGTGCAAATCAAAGAGTTTTATAATTACTTGTTGTGACGTTGTCTAATTAAAATATAACCATGCAAATCATTATTGCTACCACTGTTATATAACTGCAACGAAGCTTATACAAAGTGTAACACACGGCCAGAAAGGGTTAAGCATCCTGCAGGCTAATTGACCCAGAGTCAACCTGTAAAGACATGTTAGAAATGATAATTAGGGCCATTCTATGATAGATTGGCTAGAACTTTGAAATACAAACCTATATTGTTAGAAATTAGAGGTGATACTAATTGTATGTGTGTACTCATATCATGTTAAGATATTAGCCATATAAACAGACTGTCTGTCTGTCACTATAGCTATTGATTCAGAGATTGAGAGATCAAAAGGAAATATTAACATTTAGATGAATCTTGGGTGCAATAATGTAATTGTCTATATGTCTCTTTGAAGTTTGTGATAGACTGTCTAATGGATAAATTGCCTTGTGTTAATTTGGGTAACTAATTACTTAGGAAATAAGTCTCCATAATTGCCTAATGTTCACCAAAGGACTCCAACCTGTCAAAAAACTCTATAAAAAAGGGCTTGGGTCCTGATCCTTTTTCTCAGACCTGCTTAATGCTCCATGCAGGGGAAGCTTGAGTCGAAAGGTTGAGATCTCTAGAATTCCAATCTGGAATCACCCTGAATGCAAACATTGGACTATAACCTATGAGCTAATTCTGAAAGAACTCTTTTCAACTACAAATCCCACCATGTCTGCTATGAATCTGAATCTCAAGAATTGAGCTCATGTGTGTATGTATACTGATCTTTTAACCCAGTGGTCCCCAACCTTTCTGTTGTAATAGAATATTCATGTTCCCAGAAGAGTGTGGCGGGCTCTGGACGACCAGCCGCCGAAATGCCGCCGGGAAGCGCCGCCGCCACAATGCTGCTGCTTCTTGGCGGCATTTCGGCGGCGACACTTCTCGATGACGCCACTTCTCGGCGGCATTTCAGCGGCTGGTTGTCCGGTGGAAGCACTCCCTTGTCAGGAGGCGGGTGCACATAAATACCCTAAGCGGGCGCTGTGTTGGGGACCACTGTTTTAACCAGTACCCCCTCTCTCTCTTCTTTTTAAATAAATTTTAGTTTAGTTAAAAAGAATTGGCTGTAAGTGTGTATTTGGGTAAGATCTGAAATATTCATTAACCTGCAGGGTAATCTGTCAGATCCTTTGGATTGGTAGAACTTTTTTGTACGATGAATAAGATTTTCAGTAATCCTCATCATATTTGCCTTGGGTGGAGGCCTAAGGCTGGGTTGCTTTAAAGAAACTGTGTTGTTGGCTTCTGGGTAACCAGTGAGTTGTTACAGAAGCTGTTTTGTGCTGGTTTGGTAAATCTAAGTATTTGAATATCCATCCGCTTTGGGCATTGCCTGCCCCATTCTTTGGGGTTCACCCTAGTTGAGTGACCTCAGTTGGCTCCCCTGGGACTCCAGTCACACTTGTAAACTCATAAAAACACAAAATCTGTGCTTTGCTTAATCTTATCAAGATAAGACTTTGAAGCAAAAGAAGAAAAAAAAAACGGTCTTCCTGACACCTATTTTATCCTGTTCTAACAAAACTCTATAGTTTTAAGAGCTCAGAGGGAGATTTTCAAAGGCACAAAAGGGAGTTAGGTGCCCAGCATGGAAATGTATATATATATTTTGAAAGCTGTATTCTGGTTTATGAAAGGAAAATGTTGCCTTTACCTTATTGATAAGTATGACGATATCACCTTCTTTGATTGTTAGTTCATCTTCATTCTGTGCTTCATACGGAAATATTACTTTGCAATACTCCTTGACTGAAAGGAAAAATGTCCAATTCAATAAACAATCTTTTAACATTTTTTATCCAGCTATTTCACTATAAATATAATCATATTATACTTTGTAAGTGTCTCTATATAAGATATTGTTTTATCTTTTTGCTATTTGTTTCTCTGTAGATTGTAGATCTTCACAAATTGCATGAAATATTCAGAAGTTCTGTATTGACAATTCCTGCATTTAACAGCTAGGAAGGAAAAAAAACAGAGTTTTGTAGCCACATGTCATGAACCATTTCCATCAAAATAAAATGTAATCGTTTGTTATTCCCATCAATGCTTCTGTATTTCTTTCCATAGGCTCACAGAAATTAGAGATGGAAAAGACCTAGGAGGCCAGATAGTCCATTTATCCTCCTGCCAATGCAAGACAATAGATATTTCTAATCTGGTGACTCATAAATATTTCCCTGTATATACATCACTAATGGATGTTTTCCAACATTACTATAAAGTTTTTTCCTCCTTTCTTTCTTCACTGTCTATAAATATTGTGTCTACTCAGTTCTCAGATCCCAAACACACCTACTCCTAATCATCAACACAACTGTCGTAAAAAAAATCAGTTAATTATGACTTGTTGCTATGCAACGAAGAAAAGTGTGACAATCCTCACTGAGAAATTACAAGGACATAGGATCATTCATTTCTGGTATTAGAGTATATATAAAAATATACAATATTTTAAATCAGAGTCCTCTGCTAGAAAGATAGCTGGATCCTTTGTAGATTAATATTAAGTAATTACGAAATACACATCTATATAAGACGGTGCATGGGGATGCACTGTGCTTGAACAATTAGACCGTTTAAATGGGGGTAAGGGTCTTTTCTGGTTCACATATTATTACTTAGCAGGGAATGAATTTTAAGTTGCTGGGAAGCGAGTATGTCAAGATCTCTCTGGCTCACAGCTCTCTTCTTGCCAGTCAGGAAAACTAGTACATGAACCATCGGTTTGTAGCCTCTTTCCTCCTCTGAAGAAATAATGATCAGGAAAGGAGGATGAGCACCCTTCTAGAAAGATCCTCTGACAAGAGCCAAGGAGGAAGAGGCTGATCCTCCTGCTACTTTCCAGAAATAGAGAACATCCTTCAATAACAATTTCCAAATACTATTATTTATGTATTAGTTGCTCAGAACAAAATAACGGTCTCCAAGGATTCAGCATGGGAGAACCTGCAACCCACAATTAGGATTTGAGGTGGGAAGCGAGTGGTTAACTACCACTCTGTAAGTTGAGTCTTGTACCTCTCCAGCTTTTCTCTGGGGTCAAGCAAGGAAGTTACTCCAGCTCAACATATTGAGCAGTTCCTCTGGGGTGCTTGACCCCATATCACTGTAGGAGGGAGCAGGCAGAATAGTGGAGATATGGGGGTGGAAGGCTTACATGCACTGGTCTAGACCAGCTGGTTGTGGAGCAAGTGAACCGCAAGGAGAGAGAGACTGATAAAATCCACTATGTTCTCACCATTTCATTTACATATGGGCTATCATCATAATAATTTTGTCTTTATAGAATCTACACACCACAAAGAAAGATTTTGACAAATAACAGATGTAATAAATGTATACAGAGCTGGTACCAATTTAAGGCTGTATTGCAAAAAAGTGTGTGCAGCATCTTGTGTAAAGCCTCTTGTTATTAGGCAGGACCTTAATGATTCATTTTTATGACACAGAATGGAATGTTGGGAGGGGCTGTCGGAGGAAGTGATTTTCCTTTTTGAATGAGACTCGGGAGACTTTGCATTCTCAGGTGCATACATTATTCCTCCATGAATTAATTGGATGTTATGTTCTCAGTATCAGGTGGAAAACAATGCACAGCCATCTACGGTAAATCAGTAGAAAGAAAGTATTACATTAGAATTAAAACCCCAGTGCTCTCAGAGAAGAGCTCACAGAAAAGGGCAATATACCTAGGTGTTAGTAACACTTATGAGTGTGTAGTCATATGGGTGACTGCATAAAAAAGATGAATCAACCTCTGGAAAGCATAACTGTTTAGGAGAAGCAAAAATAAATAGTCAACAGGCTCAGTAGGTCAAACATATAAAATCATATTAACAAAATGAGGTAATATTCTACTTTTCTTTATCACATTAAGACTTCCATAATCAGCTGAGCCCAATATAACAACAGGATTAAAATGTTCTTACTTCCAGCAATCATGTTTAGACAGACTAAAAGAAAGGGACAGATTCTAATCTCAGACACACAACATATATGTATACAAAAATAAAATTTTCTGAGACCTGTCAACAATCAAAGTCAGACTCAAGACCATGAAATGTAATGGGATGCTGCTTTTTCAGCCTATTACGCTGGTTGCCAACAAAGTAGTGAGATACACTGGGTATTTACACTGAAAAACTACCTCCTAGAGACCTCAATGGAATCGACTTTTTTTTAAAAATGAGATCAACAGTAAATGAGTGGTGAAAACAATGGCTGCCAGTAGAAATCTGACAAATGACAGCTGTAGACAATAACAAAATAGACACAAGCCAAACTCTATCCTGCTGCACCAAAAAGAAAATGTTTGTATAGCCCCTATATTTAGTACTCCCAGCTGCCAGTTTTGTACCCCTTCTTCATCGGCTTCACACTGTGGACTAGTATACAAGGCACACAAACCTGCAGCACTCTTCTTAAGTTCCACCAAATGCCCTGAAACTTCTCTTTGATCTAATGTAAAGGTACGTTTTTAAAATAAGACTCCCTCCCAAACATATGCACATGCAAATTTTGGCAAAGAAATACTGGGGGGAGAGGGGAAGATAAAGACATGCAATTTGATGATTTTCAATTCTTACTTAATACTTTAAAATGATATTGCTATGTTTACTCTTTCAAATTATATAAAGTGCCAATAAAAAAAAACTTGAATCCCAAGTCTCCCCCCCACCCCCAAAAATGGAGAAATAACCCTCCTTTCGCAATTTACATTCCTCAGGAAACAGACTGAATGAACAGATAGGCCTTAAAATTGCCCCTGAAAATTAACAAACTCAACCTCTTTTGCAGTGGGGTCCAATTATAATTGTGGCCCTCTGCACTCTTAACTGTGGCCGCTGAGGGAGTCGTCATCCTTTTTTTTTTTTTTTTAAATGGTGAAGCATACTTGACTGAATAATCTAGAACTACACCAATTCTAATTCCTAAATACTTAGCAGTTTATATTCTCTCACTCTACCTTGTGTCTTTCAGGTAAAACGCCTTTCTAATATTATTCCATTTCCCTGATATTTTTACTAAATAACATAATGTAACTTTTGTTACCTTAAGATGTTTGAGTTCCTCAGAAAGCTTTTCCCTGTCTTTATCAAAGCCTGTACATACCCATAAAAGGGGATCAATTGTTTCTTCCACCTTACAGAGTACACATAGTCCATCTTTGTGTCTATTTATTAAAAAAAAAATTGTTTAAGCCACAACAGCTAGTTAGTACTCTAAACTAAATTATTTCACTTTTTCTACTCAGGTTCTGATGTATGTTGTTATCCTCAGCTGTATGACACAATTCAAAAAATCTTCTTCCGCTTTCTTCATTAATCCCAAATTTTTGCCATTCCTTTTTTAGGTTTTTCTGTACTGGGCTTTTAAATTCCTGTTTACTCAAGGGTATTTCTATGCCAGTCCTTTCATTTCATTGTCTGCCTTTTCATTCCTTGTTATCCCAATATGCTCTGGGATCCAAGCTAATGCTACACGTATACCCATCTGTAGTAACTTTCATTAGAAATATAATTTCATTGATTAAATCACTTCTACATATGGAAATACCTTTTTTATCATCATAAGACCTCAGACTGAGTAAAAAACAAAATAAGAATGACCACTTCTGTTGGGAGTACACCCCAGATCTGATTGAATGCTAGCATTATTACTACTAGTTTGGCTGTCATGACAGCTATAAAATCAGATTTTCTGTTAGAAGTACTAATGCCAACTTTTGATATACAATATGCTGCCCCTACTCTTCCTGTTTTTTCTTTTTTGGATCCATCTGTATATATTTGAAAAAACAACAACTACTTTTCATTTATATACTGGTACACTTCATTTTTATTACCTACTGTCTCTTTTTTATGCTTAAATTTATAAAATAAATCTAAATCCGCATTTGGATATGCAACTTTCCATCTATAACTAATTTTCCCATGACTAATAATTTTGACTTTGTTTAGCTTTTCCTTGCCTTTCAACTTCTGCTTCCACACTTTAACTTGATCATGTGGATTTCTAACATCATGGGCTATCATTCGCCTATCGAATTTTCAACATTCCTCATATATTTGTTTGGTATTTTCCTCATTGCAATTCCCATTAACTTTTGGCCCAGAAAGTTTGGTCCAGTAGTTTCATTTGTAGCGTAACTGACATTTCACTAGAAGCTACCTGTAGTGTGTATACGAGTGTAGTAATAAATGAACCGCATACAACTCGCAGTGCCTGTGCTTACATTAAATCTAATTTTTTAAGTTCTGATTTTGATGCTGACCCAAAAGCCTGGCAGCCATAGTCAATAACCGGGTCAATCAAAACTCTGTAAACTATCAACAGTTTTCTTATCTGCCCCCTCAAGCAGTCCCAGCCAAACTTATAAGCAGGTTACTACTTCCTGTATGTTTATCTTTAACAGTCTATATGATCTTTCCAAAGTAATTTAGTATTAAATATTACCCCTAGAAATTAAAACCTTTTACCTATGTTTATTTGTTCTCCATACCAATACAGTCGACATTCCTTTATAACTTTCCATATCGTAAAGACCAATACTTTGATTTTAGTGACGGAGAACTTGAAACCTCATGCATTTCCCCAGTCAGAGGTCTTTTGTAACACTTTGTTGATTCTCTTTTCTCCCACTTAAGTATTCCTGCTCCTAACCCACAGAGCACAATCATCTGCAAATAGAGTGACACCTACTATGGCACTTATTCATGTTGGGAAATCATTTATTATTATATTAAAGAAGAACAGGCTGATAACACTTCCTCGTGGTATATCATTTTTAACATTACATACTGTATATTTGACATAATTTTCCTAACTCTGACATGCCTGGTCTTTTTACTCAAAAATTCTCTAATCCACCCATATATTCTTCCCCTTATCCCTTGTGCACCTATTTGGTACAACAAGCCTTCCTTCCACAGCATGTCATAAAACTTTTCAATATCTATGAAGATAGCTATCACAAAACCTTTGTGCCCCATACAGCTTCTAATTTAACAATTTGATCAAAGGTGCATCTTCCTCTCCAAAAGCCACTCTGCACCTCATCTACAATGCCACTGTTTTCCAAATAGGTAGCCAATCTTTCATTCATCATTCTCTCCATACTTCTTACCCAGGCAGGCTGTAAGGGCAATAGGTATACAGGCACCACTTCTGTGGAGTTTGCCTGGTTTCTGCATTCATATGTTTTTGACAGTTTGCCTGGTTTTTGCACTGGAACTATTGCACATTTCTATTCTATTCTTATCACTCTTTTTTCCCATATAGTATTATTGTCATTACCACAGGTCTTGAACCCAGGCCTGCAGGATTCCTGGGAGCAGCCACACTCCAATCCTCCATCTGGCAGCCTGCTGGCAACGGCTTATCTGGGACCCACCAAACCCCGCCCCAGTGTGAGGCTCCAACCCTGAAGTCCAACTGGTGGAATCCCAGAGCAGCTGACTGGTCCACTGGCAGCAGGAGGAACAGGAAGCTCCACCCTGTTCTGGACGGTATGCCTTGTGTTTCCTGCTCTGTGGCTTGATTTCCTGGAATCCCGACCAGGCTTGACTCTTGGCATCTGACTTGTGGTTCCTAATCTCCAGTTATTCTCCTGCCTCTGACCCTCTAGTATCCTGATCTGGCCTGACTCTGGTTCCTAAGTCGGGGTTCTGACCTCTAGTTTGTCTTCTGCTTCTGACCTCCTGATATCCTGACCCAGCCAACTCTTGACTCTGGTCTATTGCGGACTCTGTCTCTGCTAGGTCTGGCCTCCCATGACAGATACATAACTACAAACTGCTTTCAAAGAGATATTTAAACACTATGTTGCATATATTATCTTTACATAGGGATGTATTCTTGCTGATATCAATAGCTTTCTCAAGTTCCCACATACAAAGCCATTAATTCAGTAAATAAAGATAAAGATACCAACTACACTGTTCACGATTCTCTTCAATGAATTGTATTTTATTCTTGTAGAAAACTGCCCTTTGATTTTCATCATTACTCATCCCTCCAAAAGCTTCTACTAAAACTTCTGCTTTCTCATTATCAGAACATCTAACTATTTTGTCAATCCCAATAAGGCCTGGAATGTGACTCCTCTTGGTCTGAATTCCATTCATTCTTCTAATTTGCCTGTACATTTCTGATGTCTTGGTATCTTTATTTATCTGCCCATAGTACTTCTTCACACGCTTTTTTTTTTTTTTTAATAAGTCTTTGTGCTGTTGCCTTACTTCTTTTTACACTCCATTAGATCTTCACTATTACTTGCATTTTTTGCTTTTTTATAGGCTTTATTCCTTTATTTAACTGCCATTTTGCACTTCTCACTCCACCATGGAAGTGAGGTTTTGTTTTGGGGTACTTCAATATCTTAGGTCTAGCTGGAGTAGCTGCTGCTATTAATCCTTTTACTATATTGTCATTGAAATTCTCTGTCATCATTCACATACAACTTTCTTAAAATTCCAGGTGGTTAATCTTCCATTACATTCAACCTTACCTTGCCCTTGAAAAGTAATATGTATGGGGAAATGATCACTCCCCATTCCGTCTTCCTTATGCGTTTCCCAGTTGTGTCTACTTGCAATATCTGCTGTTATAATTTCCAGGACTAAGCAAGAAAGATTACCATCTGCTGCATTAAATTGAGTTGGGGTGTCATTGTTTAGAACCACTACATTGTTTTCATCAACAAAACTCTTGAGGGAGTCTGTGTTAAGAAGAAAAAAATGTATTTGACTAATTTAAAGTCCATTCCCTAGGCCACACCCTGTGATTTTTAAAATGAAGTGTTTTAACCTGGCCTTTTACTATGGAGAGGCAATAGAGGGGGACCCTCTCTCGAGCTGCCTCTTATCACTCCTGGTGCAGTCCCAATAGCAGCTCTGATGTGACTCAGGAATGCCCTGAGCAGCTGCTGTACCTTATCTGCTACCTTATCTTAGCAGCTCAAGAGCTCCCTCAATGGCCATTTGCTGCATCTCCGGGGATGGAGGAGAATGGTTCTGGCTGCTCCATTGCCAGCTCCCCCACCAGGCTGTGGGAGCCCCAGGGAGAATAGAACAGGAGCTCAACTGGCTGTGCCTAATCCCAGAAAAAAACACGGAGTAAAACATGGTTCCCCACTTCCACACAATCACTCAGGGCAGTAGGAAAAGGGAAGAGAATCAGAGATTCTCTACCACAGCCTGAGCCACAGCACAGGTTACAGCAGTCCAGGGGTTGCTTTAAGTTGTATAAACTGGCTATGGTCTCCAAAGACCAATACCCCCCCCCCCCCCCCGGGGGGGGGGGAGAGCTAGAATGCAACTCACTCCAGCTACTCCCCTCCTCCATGCCCCAGAATCTGTTTGAAAGTACTGAACATAGCTCCTTCCTTGATCTATTTGAAATATGTTTGGCACTCAGGCAAAAAGCACAGCTTTATTGAAAGAAGAGGGTAAGCAAGTTCCAAAGTTAAGGATAACTTGGAAACTGCAGCTAGTGCAGAATGTGGATGCCTAATTACTTAGGTTGGTGCATGGGTCATATTTCTTTCACACACCACAGACTGCACTGGCTTGAAATATATTTCCAGTGGCAATTCTAAGTATTATGTATAAAGCCCTATATCGTTTGGAGTCCCATTTATCTTTAAAGACCAACTTTCTCCTTGTTCTCTTACCAGAGTCTAAAGATCAGATGTGGCATTCAAGCAGACAGTCCACAGATGCGCACATCTAGAGGCCGAAATAGGGCAATTCTCCAGGGAAGGTCCATGACTCTGGAGATTGTGTTCCCCCTCAGTCCAAGGGGAGGCATAATCCTCTTTTTAAGTCTGATCCTGCTTCTTCCTTGTTAGACAACTAGTGTGATACACTGCAATAAACTTACCTCAGTCTGACACAGCACAAGCACTATGCTAGATTTGTATTTGCAGTTTACTTGAAAATTGATTAAAAAAACCCATCCACATACATTTGACTCTGAAAACCAGCTATTTAGCTCTCCACAGGGAGTCTAAATTCACATACCAACTGAGTTGGGTGCACACGCTAATGGAGTTTGGATAGATAAATAAGAACTACAACACAGTCTGAAAGAAGAAGCCTAAAATTAAGTGAGATTAATCCTATTACTGATATAACATGTTTCTATAAATGGAGGAAGAGATGCTAGAGCACAAAAGACCCTGCACACAATTAAATGAGATAAGACTGCAACTCTGTTGCAAAGACAAACAAACACACCAAACAACTCAAACCCAAATCCAAGGTACAGCAGAATTTAGTTTTACTGCTCAGTATCTATACAGATCATTAGAGTCATGATTGAAAACTAGATTATCCAAATAGATTTTTCCACAGAATTTCACCATGTATACTGAGAATATCAGAACACTGCCTCACCACCATAGAAACAAACAAAACATAACAACCTTGAATAAATTAGAACCTCTCTAATCCAGATTAACTAATCTTTACATTTTGTAATGTGTACCGAGAGGTATCTTCTGCCTACTACTCAGGAATATCAGACACAGCATTATAATGAAGTCCCTTATACAAAATTTGTTACTATTACAAAATATAATATATTTACACATATTATAAAACACCATGAAGTACCTGAAAATAAATTACAATGCATTTTGTGCTACATTATCCATATTTTTCTATTGCATTTATTTACATTCTAAATTGGCAATTCCAATAATTTGCAATAGTTCTCCCAGTTAATTAGCAATGTTCTGCTGTACAGATTTTCAGAATCCAATCTCATATGCTTATAATAATGGATAAATATTTCCTAAAACACAACCTTATCACTACAGGCTAGCATCCCTCCCACCAAAAGCAACTCCAACCCACAACAAACGCACACCTCCCCACAACGTATTCTATACCAAAATATAGGGACACCCATCATCAGCATTACCCCCACCAAAACCCAAACACAGCACAATATATCAGTCTTCCCCTATAAAAATCACTCCTATAAACTCATGAGAAACCTTCAATGACATTCCTCCTTGCCCTCTTTTTCTGCTGCCTCCCTATACCCCAAGGACTCTCCCACATATTCTGCCCCCTGAAGCTCTACAGGCTCTTTCACCTCCTCTTTGCCCTTGGAGCCCCGGGGTCCCATCTCTTTCTCCCCCCCAATCTTTGAGGGCCTTTCTTTCACTCTGATGGTTCTCCAGCTCTGACGTGCTTCCTCCTCTTTGTGTCTCAGATCCCTGAGGACCCTTCCTCCTATGCTTTTCTCTCTGAAAGCCAGAGGACCCTGTTTTCTTCCCACATTATCCCTCTCAGGGTTCAGAGGGTCCTTTCTACTGTACCCATACTTAGATTCTTACTCTTTTTTGCTGCCATGGACTAGTAGAAGCCCTCTGTGTTGTCTGCTTGGCTTAATAGCTGACGTTTCTCATGGCTAAATGAGCAAAGGGACCAGAAGGCACAGAGTTTAGTTGCACGCCTGCTGGATTGGCTACTGCCTGCTGCACACCCTTCTTCCTCATGTCACTAGAGTCACAACAAAGAGAGGGCTCTTAAATTGGACGTGTGGAGAACAGAGAACCAAATATTACTCGGCACCGGATACTCCTCTTGTGGAATGATCGGCCAATAAAGAGACGGGGGGCTCACTCCGTTGGGCAGAGAGGGTAGAAGGGAAGTGAAGCTGCTCCCCATTCTCTGTGTTTGTGGGCTACAACCAGCGTGCAATCTCAAACTGCAGCTGCTGCTATGCAACTGAGAGCAAGAAGCACCAACGTTAGCCAAAGAAAGGACGGCTCTGTGGTGGCACGCCAATCTTCCTGCCGCTCTGCAGGCCAGCAATGTACTCATAGACTCATAAGAATGGCCATACTGGGTCAGATTAATGGTCCATCTAGCCCAGTATCCTGTCTTGTGACAGTGGCCAATGCCAGGTGCTTCAGAGGGAATGAATAGAACATCAAGGTGATCCATTCCCGCCCATTCCCAGCTTCTGACAGAGATTAGGGATGCTTCAGAGCATAGTTTTGCACCCTTGCCCATTCTGGCTTATAGACATTTATCCAGTTCTTTTTTAAACCCTGTTATAGTCTTGGCCTTCACAACATCCTCTTGCAAAGAATTCCACAGTTTCACTGTGCATTGTGCGAAGAAATTCTTCCTTGTCTGTTTTAAACCTGCTGTTTAATTTCATTTAATTAAAATGTTAAGTAAATAACACTTAGAATCATAGAATATCAGATTTGGAAGGGACCTCAGGAGGTCATCTAGTCCAACTCCCTGCTCAAAGCAGGACCAATCCCCAGACAGATTTTTGCCTGCGATCCCTAAATGGCCCCCTCAAGGATTGAACTCAAACCCTGGGTTTAGCAGGCCAATGCTCAATCCATTGAGCTATCCCTGCCCCCCACTTCCTTATGTACTCTCTCCACACCAGTCATGATTTTATAGACGTCTATCATATCCCCCTTAGTTGTCTCTTTTCCATAATGAAAAGTTACAGTCTTATTAATCTCTCCTCATACGGAAGCTGTTCCATACCCCAGTCATTTTTTGTTGCCCTTTTCTGTATTTTTTCCAATTCCAAAATATATTTTTTGAGATGAGGCGATCAGATCTGCATGCAGTATTCGAGGTGTGGACATACCATGGATTTATATAGAGGCAATATATTTTCTGTCTTATTATCTATTCCTTTTCCAATGATTTCCAACATTGATATTTTCAGAGAACTATCTAGAATGACTCCAAGATCTCTTTCTTGAGTGATAACAGCTAATTTAGACCCATCATTTTATTTGTATAGTTGGGATTATGTTTTCCAATGTGCATTACTTTGCATTTATCAACACTGAATTTCATCTGCCATTTTGTCGCCCAGTTTACTTTGGACTTAACTATCTTGAGTAGTTTTGTATCCTCTGCAAATTTTTCCACTTCACTGTTTACCCCTTTTTCCAGATCATTTATGAATATGTTGAACAGTATTAGTCCCAGTACAGACCCCTGGGGGACTTTAAAGTCAGAAGGGACCATCACGATCATCTAGTTAGTCTGACCTCCTGAACACTGCTGGCCACAAAACCTCACCCAACCACTTCTGTAGACCCCTAACCTCTGGCTGAGTTACTAAAGTCCTGAAATCATGATTTAAAGACTTCAAGTTACAGAGAATCCACAATTTACACTACTTTAAGGGTATGTCTATACTTACCTCCGGGTCCGGCGGCAGGCAATCAGTGTTCTGGGATCGATCCCGGAAGTGCTTGCCGTCGACGCCGGTACTCCAGCTCGGCGAGAGGAGTACGTGGCATCGACGGGGGAGCCTCCCTGCCGCGTCTGGACCCGTGGTAAGTTCGGACTAAGGTACTTCGAATTCAACTATGTTATTAACGTAGCTGAATTTGCGTACCTTAGTCCGAAGTGGGGGGTTAGTGGGGACCAGGCCTAAATCTGCAGGTGACCTGTGCCGCATGTTGCACAGGAAGGCAAACACCCTGCCCCCGGGTCTCTGCCAATCTGACCCAGGGTAAAATTCCTTCACAACCCCAAATATGGTGATCAGTTAGACCCTGAGCATGTGGTCAAGACCCACCAGCCAGACACCTGGGAAAGAATTCTCTGTAGTAACTCAGAGCCCGCCCCATTTAGTATCCCATCACTGGCCATTGGAGAGATTTGCTTCTAGCAGTCGCAAATCAGATACATGACACTATAGGCAGTCTCATCATTCCATCCCCTCTAAGCACCCTGTGGCAGTGAGCATACTAGGATCCAAACTGTGAATCCAAGAGACCTCTCTCAGTTTGGAGCTGGATCAGTGGATTGTGCCTTAAGCTACCCATTTTCAAGTGAGTGGCAGTGTCTGTTGTGTTTAGCACCTATAGGCTCCAGTCAGGACTGGGGACCCATTGTATTAGGTGTTGCATTGAAAACACAGCAAAGAGGAAAGAGAAATTAAGCTAAACTCCAAGATGGAGTGGATGAATGCTGGTACCTAGCACTCGTGAGGAACATTTAGTAACAGCCTGGGACTGAAGACTTTTTGGATTTATGGCTAATCCAGCTTTCTTGTGGCAGCTTCTCAAAAAACACAAAGAAAATTCTCCTGCCTAATACAACTTCCGAAACCTTAAAAGTACCCATGAGAACTGTTCAGCTGTTTCTACTTTTCTATTTTTACTTATACCTAGTAGGCTGGAAATAATGGCATAAGCATGAGATTATTATTTAGCCATGCAAATAGTAGGTATTCACACTGATCCATAAATGCTATAGGACTATACAATTAGTTTATACAGCTTTCTAAACTGAGACTTATTCAGGAAGTTATGCAATCTAGGTACTGTGGGAAATTCTGGATGCATTGTAATAAAGTAAAAGAGGCACCAGATGTAGAGCATAAGAGAATACCCAGAATGCCACAGAACAATTCTTTTGGAATAACTTTCTTAACATGGAGAACATTGGCTCATATGCCTATGGTTCGACTATTACAGATGAAGTTTATTATTACAAAAATATTTCTCTCATATAATATTGGATATTTTTTAAAAATCTTGTTAAAAACAGTTAAGAATATAGTAGGGTTACCATACGTCCGTTTTTTCCTGGACATGTCCGGCTTTTCGGCAATCAAACCCCCGTCCGGGGGTAATTGCCAAAAAGCCGACCATGTCCGGGAAAATGCCGTCTGGGCACTTCCCCTCCCGCGGCGGCTCTGCTCCTCCCCTGACTCTTCGGCTCTGTTTAAGAGCCGGGCTGCCCGAGCGCTACCGGCTTCGGGCAGCCCCCATGCCTCCGGACCCTGCGCCGCCGGAGCCCGGGAGGGGAAGTGCCCGGCTGGGGGCGCAGGGTCCGGAGGCAAGGGGGCTGCCCGAAGCCCAAGCGCTACTGGCTTCACGGTTTGCCGGGCAGCCCCCAGACCCTGCGCCCCCGGCCGGCGCTTCCCCAGCGCAGCTGGAGCCCGGGAGGGGAAGCGCCCAGCCGGGGGCGCAGGGTCTGGAGGCTGCCCAGCAAACCGTGAAGCTGGTAGCGCTCGGGCTTTGGGCAGCCCCCGTGCCTCCAGA